>NC_092197.1:1140000-1325000 GCF_043641665.1 Enoplosus armatus
ATTAAAAGCCTAACATAAGTTTTCTTCTCTACTCGTCTTTTGATGTAAGATTAATTTCCTACGTTGTCATCCAGCTATAAAAACACCAACTTGAGTGCAGCGCTGAAGCTTTTACATATAGAATAGTAGATGTGCTCTAAAAGCAGAGGACTCACATATTTCTGAAGACTTCTGCGACGCTATCTGTTTCCCAGCTGTCCATTAGTCTTTATATAGGATGTTACAGTGGGGAGTTCCAGGTGGTGTAATAAAAAAACATCAGTCAGAGTTGACCTTAGCGTCGATCGATGACCTGCTCAGTTTTTCAGAAAAGCCCAGCAGCTTTGTTCCCGTCCAGACCTTCATGAGTAAATGATCAAAAGACAGAGTTGGCTGAGTAAGAATTGATCACAGTTTAGGAGATCCACCAGGTCCCTGCAGCATCGGGCTACAAATGTATTTTTATAAGTATATATTTCACAGCTGCATATTGATGCCAAGCAGCAACACAGAAATATAATATTATTAGCCACACTTATGGAGCAATGTCGCTCCGTCTGTCCAGACTGAAACAACAACTGTTCACCAGCAGTCACACCACAAAGTGACATTCGTTCCTCCGTGTGAAACAGGTGACGCGAGAAGCTCTGTGACGTTGTGACTACTCGTTGGTGAACTGCTGTTACTACTAGCCAGTGAGCTAACCGCTAACACGCTAGCCAGTCACAATATCTCCCCGAGCGTCTTTCTATTTCACCTCTACACCATTTCATTCAATACAAAGTTATTAAAGAGTTAGCAAACACATTAGCTTGTTCGCTTATCTTGGACAATAAGTATAACAGGACAATAAGTTCACACAGTTTATCAAAAATAAGTATTTGTACCTGTAACTGGTTATGAACCAAGTCTCTGTTGAGTTAAATAAATCTGGATGGTGCAACACAGCTAATAAGATACATTAGCGTCCTCTATTTTGGACTCTCTGGTTCAAGATGGCTTGATTGATTGAAGTTCACCAAAATTGAGCTCTGCGTGGGACATTCACATTGACTCATTTCTGCTCTATTTATCAGTATATTCTTTAAAATGAGCACTAAGCCTCACAGAGCTGCCTCCTCTGGAGACTCTCAGTCATGTTAAAACAACCTAACTTTGACTAAATGAATTAAGGCAACAACATGTTGACTGTGATGGATTACACATCACAAGCAAACTTCAAGTCTCTGCAAGTTGAGTTTTATTCTGCACATAAGTGAAATCAATCTGAGATATACAGCAAAATAAAAACACGCAAACAGCAACGTCTTTAAAAATGTGTTTCTGCTGTTCTATCAACCGCTGACTTGATGATGATGACTTCTTGAGAACTTGTGAAACTATCTGGCAAACACTAGAAGAAGAAGAAGAAGAAGTCTCTGTGGATCAATCTGACATAAACAACTGTCCTGAGTGGCAGCCGTCATCCTGCAGGAGGCTGAAGTCTGGATGAAGGCTTTGCATCTCCTCAGCCTCTAAATTCATCCTACATCGTCCTTCAGAACTGTTGGACCATGAATTTCTCAAAAGCTCTGAGGGGCTTTGTCGGTGCGAGGAGTCTGCACACCCCGTGACAGGAATCAATCAATCAATCCCCCGACCGGGCAGCGGAGCGGAGCCGCGCTGATACGTCGAACCTCGCGGCCCAGACTGCAGCCAATCACGGTGAAAAAACACCCAGACATCCTTTTCTATCCCACAATGCTCGGCTCGGCTCGGCAGCGCTCTCAGACCTATTGGAGCTGAAGAACGAGGGAGACAAACACGGTGACTCGACAGCATGACAGGCGTAGCTATCAGCGTCGTGGATTATCACACACACAGACGCCGTTTGTCGAAAGCGTCAACAGACCTACTTCAGTGGGATTCCCGTATCAAAGGCAGATAGATGAGGGAGCAGCGCGGTGGCTTAGCGTAAGCTTTGAGGCAAATGGGAACTGAAATATTAACCTTTTAAAAGGCTTGGCTGCAGACACACTTGATTGTGCCAATCTGCTTTGAGTGAGTTTGACAAGGCAAAGTGTCAAGGCCAGCTTGTGTGTGTGTGTAACTCAGTCAGATTGAAAATCCAAATTGTCACTCTAATCCCAGACAACCGTATCAAATCTCTCTTTGGATCACAATTGGTCGTTGGCCAGGGAGCAAAAACAAACAACACTTTCAACGGCCTTTCGAAGTGCGCCTGTGGAGGCTTTCAGTGCAGCTTTGTCTGGAAGAGAGGAAACCTTTTTGTTTTTCTACAAGAATTGAATCAAGAAAACTGCCTTCATTTTGTTCTTATTCCTCCGTGGCTCATCACGAACCTTTAGTTTTGTGCTTAAAGGAACAGTTTGACATTTTGTGAAACATGCTTATTCTCTTTCTTGCTGAGAGTTAGTTGAGAAGATTGATACCACGCTGCTGTCTGTCCGATAAATACGAAGCAGCCAGGAGATGGTTAGCTTAGCTTAGCTTAGCAGAAAGACTGACTTGTCATCGTGAGCGAAGACAAAAGTCACTGCACCCAACCAAGAAATAGTCCCCCCTGTAAAACCACAAATTGCCCTCTTAACAGTTCTGTTTTTGTGCAGATTAAACAAACGAGATATAACGTGTTAATCAGGGAGCTTCAGAGCTGCTGGCAGGCAGATTTTGTTAACTTTGGTCAGAGCCAGGCTAGCTGTTTCCCCCTGTTTCCAGTCTTTATGCTAAGCTAAGCTAACTGGCTGTAGCTTCATATTCAACCGACAAATATAAGAGTGGCATTGATCCTCCCATCTAACTAAATGTTGAACTATTCCTTTAAACCATTCAAACATAGAACCCATTCATCAATTTCTTCTTGTGCGTGAGGACGTGCGTACATTTACAAACTCTCCACATGTATGTTCGCCTCAGTGCTACACAGCTCCAGCTGCAAGTAAACCAATTCCTAACTTACAGACACACAAACCACAACTCTGCCGTCAACTATCGTTAATAAAGATGAATCAAGATTAAGATGATGTCCATCCTGAAGAGGTGCAGTGAAATTGTTCCTTCACTGCCTTCACTGTTTGGTTTCTACTGTGCTGCATCTCCGTGGCTTCATATACGAGTGCCCAGCGTCTTCTTTGTTATCTGTAATTCTTATGTAAAGTGTCCCCACGCTGTATCTTGCTCTATTTATTTTTGGATAAGTCACTTGAGGAAATGTCAATTAAAAGAATCTGTCTGCGCTGAGTCCCATCCAGCATCGAGGCGTCGACTGAACGGAGGGAAGGTTTGACATTATATAAGATACTGTGATATTTGAACAAAACCAATAGTAGAGTCAATAGTGGAAACACTGTAAAACACAATATGAGACACAACAACACGCGTAACAAAGCAGAAAAATGTTATGGCCTTAAGTCTGTTGCCCCAGTGCATGCTGGGAAGCTTGCACTGTTTTCACCTTTGTGACGATGCATTTTCCAGCTGATCCAAGGAGAGTTTATTTTATTTAGCTGAAGGAGGAGGAACACTTCATCCTTCACTTCATCACAAAATAAATTCTCATCTGCGGAGTAATTAGTGAAAAGTGCACTGTTTCCCTCGGAGATGTAGTGCAGTAACGTTTACACAACGTTTACACAACGTTTACACAACGTTTGTCAGGCCGACGCGTGGAGCTCATCATCTGTGTGATGAGACGAATCATATTTAGCTTATCAGGGGTTCATTTTTACATTTTTGTTTTACGAATGCTTTGATAAATGAGGGCCAGGAAATGGAGAAGGATAACAGAAAAACCCAGAACTGCACACACACACACACACACACACACACATCCATGGCTTAAAACAGACATACACAAAGTTAAGCTTCAGTTAATTGCTTCTATTGTAGAGACGTGTCAGCAGCATCAGTGCATCCTGCAGCCATCCTAGAGAGGATAATCCTGGATACTGAGGCAGCACCAACAACACACACAAACACACAACACACACACTTTGAAACCCCTTTAAACAGCCGCACTGGGTCACAGAGGTCCAAGCAGACCTGCTGAGGTGGAGACATCACTGGCAGTAAGACCTGAGACTGCTTCAGGCGTCCTGCTTTGATGTCAACACTGCACACAGAGGAAGGTTAGCACCAGGAGAACATCAGGGGAGGCACACAACCCCCCACCAGCTCCTCCACACACACACACACACACACACCGGGCGTCTGAATAATTCACCGGGATGTTGTCGTCTCTGGTAGGTTTGTTGCAGGAGCCCAGACCAGATGTCAGAGAGTGTGAGAGACGCTGCAGCTCTCACTTCTGGTCCTAATGACTGCAGCGACTAATTGAGATGGCAGCTCGTCTACACACTCAACAAACACAAACAAGGACAAACACACACTCAAACACAAAGAGGACCAAACCAACAGTCTGTGAGCCGGCTCACGTCCACACACAGAGGACAGAATCATAAGACGATCTGACGACTCACTTTAATAACATTAAGAGTAGAGCGCGCCGACACACTGCTGAGCTGATCTGGATCAAAGAGCCCGAGTTCCCATCATGCAACAGTCTATTAGTCTTAGTTTAAATCTACTTTTTATAACTAATAACTTTTTAATTTCACGTCCAGCTGTTGGGTTCATTTACGGCACAGAAGGACACGTGTGGACAGTAACTGTAATGCAGCGGTTGATCTCTCCTTCTGCATTTAAAGATTCTCTGAAATCTGAATATTGATGATAATATTCAAGTCAGTTGCATTAGGAAATATTTTTTGAAGGAAATGTAGCTCCATGTGGACTTTATGATTTATTCATAGAAAACTCTACAAGCTGTTCGCTGCCAACACAAAATGATACTGCAAAACATTCACCTTCAACATGTTTCAGTCGTTCACTGTTCATCAGTGACCAAACTGTCCAAAACCAGAAGATATTCAATCTACTGTCACATGCGACAAAGAAAAGCAGCAGAGAACATTTGTCAGATTAATTATCTGTCGATCAACACATGAACGAATGGACTAATCGTTGCAGCTCTAGTTAGTAGGATCAATTTATTGTTGGATTTGTTGAACGTGAATATCACCAGACGGATCCTTTGAGGTTATTGAAAGGTTAACCGACTGTCCTGCGCGTCATGCGACGGATGTTGCTATCTAAATTCACATTATCTTGAACACACCAAGTCAAACCTCAGACTCTGGAGTGTCTGAAACATTTCAAATGTCTGCTGAGCTTCTGAAAATGGTGAAATACAGTTAACAGGCTAACATGCTAAAGCTCTGCTACATTCCTTTAAAGCTAACGCAGCATTAGCTCCTCATGAAGAGCACAGTGATCCGTATCATGGTGGGAATCAGGGGCTCATAGAAATGAAAGGTTAAACCCCTCTAAGCCCACCTGTGCTCCGCTGCTGCTGCTGCTGCTGATTAAAATGGGGTCACCTCCAACTTTCTGACTGCTTCTGTCTCATAATAATAATAATAATAGTATAATAAGGAGCTCTTCTCTTCTACCTGCTGTGTTTCTGCTCTTCCTCCAATCAACTATCATTCATAGATAAATCACACGGTCTCTTTCATAAGGATGTAAACGGATAATATATCATAACTCATCAAATCAACACAAAAACATGAAAAACACGTCGCTACAGCCGACAGAAGTCTTTACACTGGTGTCAGGATCGGTGCCCATGAATCTGTGTGATAAAAAGGTTGTAAGAAAGGCTCAATATACCTTCAGTTCTTGGTTCAGAATAATTGATTCAGACTTTTCACACCCGGTGTTGATGGTCTGTACGGTGCCAACACGTCAAGTGTAAATAAATATGTCAGAAACAGGCTTCATCCTCAGGAACTTTGAACCAGATTCAAAGCGGTGCCGGCTGCTGGGACTCGACCCTCCCTGAGCTTCGTCTGGACCTCCTCCCATTATATCTACAGCCTTTAATAACAAATCGTGCACCGTGGCAGTTCAGCCTTTCACCAGACCAGCGGTTCCCGACCTTTTCAGCTCGAGACGCCTCCTCACAGACCGGTTGAACCAAAGAGTGTTATTATTATAATTATTAAAAGTAAAATGAGACAAGATTACAGGAAAGTCTGAAAAATTAAATGTAGTCTGGTGTAGCAGATGTGTTCTTCTGCTGACCTCATATCATTCTTTATTATTTGATTATTATTTGTTGGCAGGTATAAATCCGAATATAGATCTTTTTGTTACTTGGATCCAGATGGTAGCTTCACTCCTACTGGTTCTTATTCTCTGCTGCTTCTCTCTCAAACTTCCCTTCATGTTTCCTCACTTCCCCTCATTCTGTGTCTCTTTCTGAAGCTTATTCTCAAAAGTTTGCAGCCCGAGGATCTAGTTGTATAATAAGGCCAGAGTTACTCAACCATAAGAAACTATCTCCGCCGTCTCCCCCTCACTTCCATTTTTCTCTCCTCTCACTCACAAGTAATAGGAGGGAAAAACCGAGAGGAGAGAGTCGACGGGGAGAGGACAGGAGGGGGGGGGGTGAGGAGGAAACAGGAGAGCTGACGTGATGAGAGGAGAAAGGCGACTCACAAGATGAACCAGTTCTCCAGAAGAGAAGACAATCTATATTTTTTTAATTACGCGGACGTTCACAACAAACTTTGCGCGCCGCTGCAGTCGGTCGATGAGGCTGCATGTTGCTCTCTGGACGCTGCAGCTCTGAATCTGAGCTCAGCTGTCAATCTGTCTTTCTAGCAGATTACCGCTCTCGGCCCGAGAAATGAGACCACGCAGTGATCCAGCCTATCTTCACACACAGGCACAAGCCCAGTCTCTGCTACTCATTAACCACCGACACCGACGGAGAGATGAAACCAGCGATGCAGAGAGTGTGTGTGTGTGTGTGTGTGTGTGTGTGGCTGCATTTACAGACCGAACACTGGTGTGTGTTCGTGGGGAAAGACGGGAGTGACGAGGACTAACAAGAGGACTGAAGCCTGCTGGGAGCTGACTGATGACTTCATATTATTATTGAAACACACCTCCCTTACAGTCCTGTCACATTCAACAGCTCTGTGAGGCCAACTGTCACTCTGGATTTTCAAAATAAAATCAAAGAGTGAAAGTGATGAAATGTTCTGGAACGAGATGAAAGAAGTCAGAGAATCATACAAGACGGCGACACACACGAGACGTTTCACTGTCATAATATTAATAATATTAATATTAATATTAATAATAATGTATGTCTCACCTCTGAAAGCCTCCACAGAACCATGAAAACAACATGAATCAGGCTTTAGTTGCCTCGAGCTTTGCTGCTGCAAATCTGTTGTATATGGACGTGTGTGTGTTACAGAAAGCTGACCCTGGATCTGCCATACAGTAAACGATCCAATCACATCTCTGCTGAGGTGTCATGAGACGGCGGACCTCTTACAAACCTGCTGTTGGACAGTTCAGTAAAAGCTCATGTTTTAAGGTCTGTTGCCAACACACGGACATGAGGATCAGGTTTTCTTTGGGATCCTGTTCAAACTCAGATGTGGGTACAGCAGTCTGGACTTGAATGTATAGTTTTCCCATAAACAACAGCTTCCCTTCAAAACTTCATCCAGGACCAGGACCAGATGACCCTGATGACATCACCAGGGTCATTAAACAAACACCAGCAGCCTGTTTTCTGTGTCAGACATCAAGTCTTTCACTGCTGATCATCGAACTGAAGGAAGCCCCCCCCGCCCCGCTCTGCGCGTGAGAAACAGTGTAACTGCAGCAGAGCTCGTGGACAGGTGATCTCTGCCTCTCTGCATTCACTCCTGATCGAGGCTCCCACGCACACGAGTGGGCTCCGGTCCACATGCACTCTGTCAGGATGCGTGAGCAGCCTGGACTGTTGGAGCTGCTGCTCAGTAAAGAGCCCGCAACAGCGTTTATTTCAAGACTTCAAAGCCCCCCCCTCTCCTCCCCCTCCTCCTACGAGTCGCGGGAGGAGACGTCTCCTCTGAACAGGGATGCCCAGAAACACGAGTTGTTTTTGCAGCGTTTAGAAACTGAACTCATCCCGCGGGGACCGCAGCCAACAGGGACAGGGTTTAGACTCAAACACGCACGAGGTTTGAACAGACTGGTCTGATCACGAGCACACAAATGAGACCGTACCTGCTGCCGAGACGCGGCTCCACAGCAGCCCGATCCACAGCACCGCGGACAAGGTGATGCGGACTCGGTACCCGACCGAGCAGGCGGCCGGCGGCATGGCGACAGAAGCCGGTCCAGAGGAGCGGGTGTGTGTAGCCTGTCGGTATCTCTGTCAGTACACAGCGAGGAGAAAGTGTCTGTCAGCTGATCTGCAGTCAGTCGGTCAGGTGGAGCCGGGATCAGGATCAGAGACGGTCCGCATGTCAGAGCAGCATCCTCCTGACTGACTGCAAGGAGCGACTCCTGCTTTCTGCCTCCGATCTGTCCTCCTTTTCTCCTCCGCGGACTCTTCCGTCCTCCCTCCCTCCCTCCCTCCCTCCCCCTCCATCCTCTCTCTCTCCCTCCCTCCTTCCTCTCTCTCTCTCTCCCTCCTTCCTCCCTCCCTCCCTCCCTCCCCCTCCATCCTCTCTCTCTCTCTCCCTCCCTCCTTCCTCTCTCTCTCTCTCCCTCCTTCCTCCCTCCCTCCCTCCCTCCCCCTCCATCCTCTCTCTCTCTCTCTCTCCCTCCCTCCCTCCCCCTCCATCCTCTCTCTCTCTCTCTCTCCCTCCCTCCCTCCCCCTCCATCCTCTCTCTCTCTCTCCCTCTGCCTCTGTCTCTCTCCCTCCTCCCCCTCTCTCTCTCTCTCTCTCTCTCTCTCTCTCTCTCTCCCTCCCTCCCTCCCCCTCCCTCCCTCCTCCCCCTCCATCCTCTCTCTCCCTCCCTCCTCCCCCTCTCTCTCTCTCTCTCCCTTCCTCTCTCTCTCTGCCCCCCCTCCCTCTCTCTCTGCCTCTCTCTCTCCCTTCCTCTCTCTCTCTGCCCCTCCTCTCTGACTCCCTCCCCCCCTCCCTCTCTCTCTCTCTGCCCCCCTCTCTGTCTCTCTTTCTCTCCCTTCCTCTCTCTCTCTCTGTCTCTCTCTCTCTGCCCCCCCTGCCTCCCTCCCCCCTCCCTCTCTCTCTGCCTCTCTCTCTCCCTTCCTCTCTCTCTCTGCCCCCCCTCCCTCTCTCTCTGTCTCTCTTTCTCTCCCTTCCTCTCTCTCTCTCTGTCTCTCTCTCTCTCCCTCCCTCTCTCTCTCTCTGCCCCCCCCCCTTTGTCCCCCCTCTCTCTCTCTCTGCCCCCCCCCTCTCTGTGCACCCCCTCTCTCTCTGCCCCCCCTCTCTGTCTCTCTCTCTCTCCCTTCCTCTCTCTCTCTCTGTCTCTCTCTGCCTCTCTCCCTCTCTCTCTCTGCCCCCCCTCTCTGCCTCTTTCTGTCTCTCTCTGCCTCTCTCCCTCTCTCTCTGTGCACCCCCTCTCTCTCTCTGCCCCCCCCCTTGTCTCTCTCCCCCCTCTCTCTCTCTCTGCCCCCCCCTCTCTGTGCACCCCCTCTCTCTCTGCCCCCCCCCCCCCACACACACAGACCTGACCTTAATGATAATGAAACTTTGCTCAGGGAGAGAGAGAGACTGTATATGTGTCAGGGTGACTGTTGTGGGCTGCAGTAAGACCAGGACCCACTTACATAAGCTGGAGAGAGAGAGAACAACATTGTCCCATGTAGTGCAGATTTACAGGATGGATGAGGGGGTGTGTGCAGGGTGGTGCTGGTGGTGGAGGGCTGAGCCGGTCATCTGTTTAAGTAGCTGTATTTCACTGAAGTAATCTACGATCTGAAGATTCAGAGTCAACTGATGCTGCAGGCGGAGACACGCTGACCACGACAAACAGGAAACACTGCTCTTATTTTGAAATCAGGCTGTGATTTGACGCTGCGATGGCAGCAGAGGAAGTATTTTAAACATCTTAATTTGTGAAGAAACGAAATCTGTCAGGTAATTACAACAATATTTCCCTCTGTGGCAAAAAAAGTACCTCAAGTTTGTACTTCAGTAGGCTACAGTACTACAGTCAATGTAATTAGTTACATTCCACCACTGACAACAGAAGTAGCAGCAGTACTAGTACTCGTAGTACTAGAGGTAGTGTTAAAATTTAAAATTAAATAAAAACTCTGCTTTCTTGTCATATAATGTTCAGATTGATACATATGAAGCAGCGGTCAGCAGCCGGTTAGCTTAGCTTAGCATAAAGACTGGAAACAGAGGGGAACAGCTAGCCTGGCTCTGTGCAAAGGTAACAAAATAAACCTACCAGCAGCTCCCTGATTAACACGTTAGTCCTTGATAAATCCTAGATCTGTTTGTGGGGGGGTCTTTACCGGATGCTGTAAATACCGCCACATATCTAATACGACACAGTAAACGTGTGAATGCTTCGTGTTGATTCTGTTGACCAATCGACAGCCTGCAGGGTTTGTAGCTCCGCCTTTAAGACCAGCCATCTCTCTCTGTTAGATCTGTGTCTGCAGAGTCGGTGTGAGTTTGTCCCATTATCAATATAAGAATATTGATTAGTGCAGCTTCATCTGCTCTGCAGCTGCAGTCTCATGTATATATATATATATATATATATATATATATATATATATTGTGACAGGCTGTATATAATACATGACAAAAGGTTATCAATGATTCAGTGACATCTCTTCAGCTCTCCAGTAAGACAGACTGTCTCTCTCTCTGTCTCTCTGCCTGTCTGTCTCTCTGTCTCTCTGCCTGTCTGTCTCTCTGTCTCTCTGCCTGTCTCTCTGTCTCTCTGCCTGTCTCTCTGCCTGTCTGTCTTCTAGTAGGAAGTAACACACTCACCTCATTAGTCGCGGTGCTACAACAGCTGTCTCGATGTCTTCTGCATGATTCTTCTCTCGTAGCTCTGAGCTGCAGACACATCCAGACGGGCCGACGGGGGAAAACAGAGCGTAGAGACGAGAAACTGAGGAAACGTGTTCACAAAGAAAACACTGACTGTGTGTTTGTCCAGGGTGAAAACATGAAGGAGGCAGCGAACGGCGTGTATGGAGGTCAAGAAAGGTCGTGATGGTTTGAATCTTATAAGCAACTGACTGAAATTTACTTCATCTGATATTTTAGATTCAGATTCAGAAATTTCGAGTGTCTTTCTTAGATCACGTGACGAGATCACGAGAACGTAGTCTGATCGATTGTTCATTCTTGTCCAGGTTAGATTTTTTGACATTTAAACATGTCTCAGGTGTCTCACAAAGTGCTGAGACTTCATTTCATCTATAAAAGAATTTCTACTCAAACCAGCGACTGCAGATTTTCCCGTCACTTGGCAGGAAGAGTATATTTTCATATCCAGTACGAAGAGAAAGAACAACTCCAACATCCAAAACTGAACAATGTACATATGAGTACATGAGTATTGTGTTAGGACAGACTGCTAATGTGACATGTGCCAAAGCAGGAGGCAGTGTGAGTTTTATAGTGAGGTGTACTATAACTGTACTTCAGTCGCCATGTACAACGTTGGCGTTGTACTTAATCTGGGTTTTGCAGTTAAAAGATTTTCCTCCGGCGTCCTGTGTGATCTCGGGTGTCTTGTCCCATCGATTTCCCAGCATTCCCAGATCTCAGTACTTTGGTGAGTTCGGTGTTATCGTAACAGATGAGACTGTGACAACGTGCTGCCGTTTATCATCAAACAGGATCTTTTGTCCACATGAATAAAGTCTTGATCCGGTCCTCTCTGTGGAGACAGACAGCGCTGTCCGCCGAGTCTCCTCCGTCTCCGTAACCAAAGAATCAAATGATTAGACAACGGCCTCTGAAGGAGGAGAGATATCATTATTTCTGTGAGAGATCAACCCCCCCCCTCCTCACATCCCCCCCAGCTCTCTCGCTGTGTCATCCGTCCTCATCCCCGCTCAGCCTCCCTCTGTCTAATCCCCCCCCCCCTCCATCTTACCCCCAATCTCATCTCTTTTATCTCTCTTCTTTCCTCCCATCGCTTCTGGTTCTCACGCTGCTGTTGTGTGTTTTCTTCACAGATACATGTGTGTGTGGGGGGGGGGTAAGCCTCTGCTCAGTGACAGCCGGCTCGATGCTTCTTCTTCTTCTTCTTCTTCTTCTTCTTCTTCTTCTTCTTCTTCTTCTCCTTCCTCGTCTCTCTTTCACAGGTGCAGAGGTCACATTGAGCCGAGAGCCACCAGAAAAACAATGAGAGTGGTGTTTAAGGACAGGAGGAGAGGAGAGCGTCCAACATTAAAGGAATTAGAATCATGACGCCACCAGCAGGCGGAGCGCGGCAGCGGATGAAGATCTGTTCAGTTAAACAGGAAACACAAAAAGGTCCATTATGCAAACAGCTCAGAGAAATGATGCCTACAGTCTGCTAATCTGTGACCATTATTAGAATCCAAAGACGCCCAGATTACGTTTTTATCAACATAATGAGGGAATGTTGTTCATGAAACGTTCACTGACAACAAACTTCACAGGATCAGAGGATTCAACGTCTTCATGTCAGCAACAAAGGATCCAAACAGTTCAGTGATTTATTGAAAAGATGCAGATACAGAAACTTAGTGGCATTGGTAACGAGTCCGGACCACTACCTGAGAATCCTCAGGTGAACAGGAGCGGGACAGACAAAGCTTCAGGTTCAGGTTCAGGTTTCAGAGGCTCAAGTAACGCTGACTGAGGAAAAGGGGGTTGGTTTAAGTACTGAGGGGGCACAAGACGCAGGTGATGATGGGGGAGGTCCAGAGGGCACCTGGTGGACAGGTGGAGAATCACAATGAGGCCTGATCCGGATGCAGGGGCCTCAGGAATGTGTCTGAGAAGAGGGACAGAAAGCACCATGTGGATTCATCCGCCGCTGAAAATAGTCCCCGTTCAGTGCACTATTTCCTGCTGTTAGCTTGATAAAAACTCCAGCGAGCAGCTGTTGGAGGGAATGACTGAGCCTCTTAAACATGAAACTATATGTTTGTGAAGAGTTTTTAAACATTGACGTCTTCAGTGGGAACCAATGAGCTGAGAGCTGAGAGCCACAGACAGGAAGTGAGACAGGACTGTTGTTTTAAAGGGATTTGTTGACATTAGGACGAACTTCACAAGCCTTCTCCTTTAACTGAAGTGCTTTTGTTGCCTAACCAGTTCGGCCTCTGTGTGCTTAACAAAAGATAATTGCCAAAACAAATCAGCAGTATATAAATGGAGACGCTGCATAGAGCCCAGTTTAACAAGCGTAATTGCTGACGAGCAGGAAAACGGAACAAAAACAGACAACAACAACAAAAGGCAAACAACAGCACCCACTCCTTCTATTGTGCACTCTTACTTACACACCGAGACGACAGTGTCTTCCACACAATGTCCACAGAAGCTGCTGGAGACAATATTTTAGGTCACTGAGCAGGAAAATTTACACACTGAGCTCAGCTTCCCTCCACGGCTCGTCTGGGACTTTAGAGGCAGACATAAAATGAACCAACCCTCCTATATTATCTCCAGGTTGAAAACACAATGCATTTACCCCCCCTACACACACACACACACACACACTGTGGCTGTTGCAGTGTGTGTTCAGCTCTCAGTGTAAGACGCCCCGAGGCGGTGAAGATTTGCTAAAGTGGAGATCCTCTTCAGCTCCTCTATTGTTAAGATTCTCTAACAAGCCGCATTTGGCTCCAGCGGCCTGCAGCAGTCAGATAACACACAACCGGAGAGCTGCAACATTCGTTTGCCTCTCACAAACAGAAGCTCGCTGATCTGTGGACTCTATCAGCTGGCATATAGCAGGCGATCAATTATTAATTGCTTGGTTTTAATTTTATTTGCCTTCCCTCATCAATTTCATTAACAGGACTCAGGGAACATAAACGGGATTTATTTGAAGTCGTTAGCCGTCGACAGTACGTTCAATCGCAGGAGTCGATCGCATCAGGAAGTGAGAGTGACTCTGAGCTCTGTGACGCCGGGCGATTACTGTAAATCATACAGCAATTACAAGTGAAGACAATCAGGCTCAATATACATAATTCCTGCTCGGTCTGCACACAGCGGTGAGAACGTGGCAGCAAAGATGTAATCACAGAAGAAGGTCTCCGACTCGTGCGGCATACCTAATGTGCAGCTGTTCTCAGATCCTGACGGGAGCTGGCCGCTTCGCTCCGGGTTCCATATCTACAGATCCATCATGGAGGGAATACAGATCACACTCACAACCGGCGTGTCAGCTTCAGGATAAAGACACGAGCAGTGCGTCAACGCGGCCTTCCTTCAGCCGCACAAGTCGAACTGAAGTTAAAATATCTTTGTGCTAATAAGTCAGAGGATCTGGCCGTTGTACCGGACCCTTGTGGTTCAGAGGGAGCTGAGCCGGAAGGCAAAGCTCTCGATTTACCACTGGATCTACGGTCCGACCCCCACCTGTGGTCCCGAGCTTCGAGATCACAGATACAAACAGCCGAAATGAGTCTTCCCAGCAGGGAGTCTGGACTCAGCCTTAGAGACAGACCAGGTGAGGCGGTTCGGGCATCTGACCAGGACCCTCCTGGACACACTGACCTGGGAACACCTCTGGATCCCTCAGGAGGAGCTGGAGGACGTTGCTGAGGAGAAGGAAGTCTGGAGTACCTTACCCAGCCTTGCAGAGGCGGACGGAGGGATTACATCTAGGAAGACACAGTTTTTAGTCCCAACTGACTGTTGTCGTAGTTTGGTGGGTGTGTATCTGTGAGGGCAGCCTCTTAATATGGGGCTTGTTGTAAAAGGAAAAAAACATCTTGCATCAGCGTCTGTAGGTATCAACAGTGTGTCTCCTAGCAACACAAAGGACTGACAAAGCAAACGTCAGTCAACCGTCGTGGAGGTGAACGCCCATTCAGAGGCTCGGGTCTGTTTCCACAGACGTGTGACAACATGCGAACTGATGCAGAATCATTCTAGTTTATACAAAGATGGAGAGTTTAAATTTCAGGTCAACTTCAAGAGCATTTTAAAAACACGGACTTTATGAAGTCATTAGAAGAATGAAGATGAACCTTGATGTGATTAAAAGGAAAACAGACATCAGACAAATAACTCTTTTTAAAGGGGAATTCCACTGATTTTACACATAAAGGTTCGGTTTACTTGTGAAAGCAGCTGCATCGTGTCTGGACATGAAGCTACAGATAAGCTACAGCCGGTTAGCTTAGCTTAACACAAAGACTGGAAACAGGGGGAAACAGCTAGCTTGGCCTGCCTACCAACAGCTCACTAACTAGCAAAGTGTGAAAATGACGGACGATTTCTTGACTCTGAGCAGTTGCCAGGCAACCAGTGGAGACTCCAGGAAGTTACTGTGCCTCTAAGAAATATAATTTTAAGCTCTGTGATTGGATGTTTCTCACCAAAATGCACCTTGGGAGACGTAGTTAACAAGCTTCTTGTAGCTTCGACTCTTCATCAAAGAACCTGATATTTTCTAACGCAGTTGTTTATCTTTTATACTGATGATTGAAGAGGGAGAGTTTTATTATATATTATTATTATATTATATATTATAACACCATTTGATTCATAATGTCACAACTGGAAAGTTTAAACTCTGAACTATAATGATGTCTTTTGTCCACTGGCTCATTTGTCATCTAACCTTTAACTCGGAGCAGCGTGACCAGTCACACTGTAAGAAATGAAACGGAGAATTTCAATAAAGGTGAGAAGAAGAGAGGAGTGCGATTGTGTCTTCTGTTTCAGCTGGAAGATGAGACGCTGAGAAACTGGACCAAAATAAATGTTCCTGCAGCGACGGTTCAGCACATGCACAGTACGTTCTGTGTGTTCCCTCATAGAGAACCAGCCATTTGATCCTGCGTGGTTGACCTGAGAGACTTCATCTGAGCAACATGAATCCCTGCGCGACTCTCTGGACTCCAGCCGTCTTGTAAAAGTTACCGTTCAAATTAGATCGTCAAGGGATCTGCAATTCAGCTGAGCCACTTCAGATAATCAGGTCGAGGCTGGAGCGCGGAGCCAATCACCCAACACTAATGTGTGCCATACTTCATCACACCGAGGTGCTGAAGTGGGCCACAAGTTTGTTACGACGCCTTCAAACAGCTCGCAGAGTTCAGTGCAGTTAAAGTGGGGATAATCCAAAGTTCCTCGAAGGCATCAGAAGGGAAAACATTCATATGAAAGGAGATTATCCGAGTCTGAAAGCAGGGTTCATGAAGGGAACTCAATCTGTAGAGCAAGAAAACAGACAAACACAAAATCATCCGTCCAATCCAAACCTGTCGTGTCACCTGATGTCGCTGCAGGATTTCTCTCTGTTTCCTCTTTCTTCCACTTTTCTCCTCGAAACAAGAGGAGAAAAAGATGAACAGAATCACTCAGCGCTTCCTTCCATCTTTGTGAAAACTACATTGATGATGTCTGAATGACTGAATCAATCACAAACTTCCAAGTCCTGCAGAGTCCTGCAGAGTCCTGCAGAGATGACATCGATTCAGTGATCACAGTTCAGGACTGAGAGTGTGGAAGCTCCATCGAACCTTCGTAATATTAAACCTGTAATCCAAGTTTATTATCTGATGTTCCACTTATCATTCATGTCACCTTGAGATGTCATCAGTAGGTTTAATGTGAAAGTGAAATGAGGTAAAATAACAGCTGATTTTATTGAAATAAATGAGAAGGAGGAGACAGCAGCAGTTAGAGTTTCTAATAGTCCACAGACACTGTCCAAATGTGGATTCATCCGCCGCTGAAAATAGTCCCTGACAAATGCACTATTTCCTCCTGTTAGTTTGATAGAAACTCCAGCGAGCAGCTGTTGGAGGAAATGACTGAGCCTTTTAAACATGAAACTATATGTTTTTAAAGATTGACGTCTTCAGTGGGAACCAATGGGCTGAGAGCTGAGAGCCACAGACAGGAAGTGAGACAGGACTGAGAGACGGACTGACAGGTTGCTGGTTAACCTTAAGCTCCATAACGGCTCCATTAGTGTCTTCTGTGCGAACAGCGATCAGTGACATGAAGTTCACACTTTTATTTCAGTCTTTTTTATTTTCATGAAGACACTTTTTAAATTGTATAAAGTCCTTTTCAATGGGGAGGAGCTTCACTGACAGCAGAACTCTGATAACGTATCCGTAGAATTAAAGTAACAGACTACATATCGTGAACCAGTAGGAACCTGAGAGTCCAGTAAAGAGCAGCAGGAACACTTCAGTGGTATTTGTTTTTTTGGTTTTGGCTGCGATGCAGACTCCTTCAGACCGGGCAGACGTGCGTCGGCTTCACTCCGACTGGTTGTGCCTGCTGCAGATGGTTTTAACTCCCAGTAAATGTTGCGTCGAGCTGAACTGTGGCTCGGCTCATGCAGAGCAACAGATGGAGATAAAGAAGAAGGAAACACATCCAATGACGCTCTGACAGTTTGGCCTTAGCCTCCAGATATAAAGCTTGCTTTAGCTTCATCACGAGGGAACACAGTCTGCCAGACATCATCTGACCTCAAGGTAAAGTCTCTGTTTGTGCGTCCAGCGTCTCAGCACAGTTTAATTGTTGTGGGTAAGCAGCTCATTGACCTCCTGATATCTGAATCCCCAAACTGCCGTCATCGTATCCTCAGAACCCTCTCAGCTGCTGAGAGTCCAGCATCACGCAGGACAGCTGGACCAGGTGTGAAGACCTGTGAAGATACTGTAAAGCTCAACAGCAGCGTTCAGCTAAAAAAAGTGGACTAACTATAAATCTTAAAATACCAGCAGAGGAAGAAGTATTAAAACATGTAGCTAAGTGAAAGTAGCAATAAAACCATGTAAAAATACTCTACAAGTAAAAGTCCTGCATTCTACTTAAGTAGAAGTACAGTAAAAGGTATTTAAAGTAAAAGTACTCACCATGCAGGAAGTGGCCCCTGTCAGTGTCATTTATATATATATATTACTGGATTATATTAACTGATGCATCACCCTGAAAGCAGCATTTTATAGGACTCACATGGTATCAGACTGCAGTCTGACCCTATTTTCACTGTGGATGAATCAGCTGGTTATTTTCTCCATGAATCGATCAATGACCCAGAGTCCAAAGTGACGCCTTCACGGAGCTCCGCACTCTTAAAGAATACAAACAAAACGTTCATTTCATTTCTTTATTCATGTACAAACATATCTGAAATACAGCTGTTGTCAGGTGGCAGCGTCACAGAACATCCCTGTTGACTTCTGAAGGGCTTCATTCAGCCTCGACTGCAGCTGTGCAGCTCACAGCTGGATGTGGAGGCCGACGGAGGAGAAGAAAAAGAGACAAGATGGTCAGAACAGAGCGGCAGGTCTGGGCCTGAATTTATGAAACACTTCAACAGACTGAATCTACTCTCAGCAGGAGGCACAAGTTCTGCTTTCTCAGTGGTTTCAGTGTCTGAGCGTTCACAAGTCTTAAGGTTTTATTTATTGTCATCTTAGACTTGCTGGGGTCCTGATCTACAAACAATCTGATGCAAGAAAAACTAAATGAAAGCCACCATGTGAAGACTTTGAACATGTCCTCTGTGGCGCCCCCCAGTGTTCAGAAGAAAGACGCAGCTGAGATCTCACCTGATCTGGTTCAGTCAGTCTCCTTCTTCAGGTATCTCTTCATGACTGAAGCCACGTCTCCCCCCTCACTGCCCTCCGCCTCCAGTCTTTCTCCCTGCGGCCTTTCATACCTGCGTCTCGGCCCCCCGCCCTGAGAACTTCCTCCTGATCCACCTGAGCTGGAGGACTCCGTTTCAGAGCTCTTCCTGCTGCGGCTCGAAGGAGGCAGCTCTCCAAAGTGGACGCTCAGCGCCCTCCTGCCTCCTCTGACGGAGCTGGCCAGGCTGCTGGTGGACTGGGCTCTCCGGATGGCCGGCAGGATGTCAGAGGCTGCGTCGTCACGGCCGTTATCCCCGATCAGGCGGCGGTTTTGGAAGACCATGGGCTCTGAACCCAGAGAGCCTTCACCTCCGTCCTCTGTAACAAGACTCCCCAGCATGCACCGCCTGAGTGCCTGAGGGGAGCGCTGGATGGGGGTCGTCATGGAGCGCAGGGGTTCCTCTGGATCCTCCTCTGGGATAGACAGGGAGGGAGGTTGATGGCGAGCGGCGAGGGAGGACGCCAAGGAGGAGAGGCGTGGCAGCGAGGGGAGCGCAGACAGGGAATCACTGGAGCTGAAGCGAGGCAGTTTGGCTCCGGCTGCTGAGACGGCAGCGGAGGTCTGAACGTCGCCGACGGAGCGAGCGCTGGCAGAGCGAGGCAGGAGCGGGGAGGACGGTTTGAGGATGCTGGGGCCGGGCCGGGGCTCCTGGAGGTCTTCTGGGCCGAGAGAGAGGGCCGAGGCTCTTCGTCTGAGAGTCGAGGCCGCGGTTGTTTGATAAATCGGCAGGGAGACGGCGCTGCCGGCCCCTTCTCCTGCCTCGCCGCCGGCTCTGCGTTTACGGAGACCGTCCAGCAGCTCGGACAGAGCGGAGGAGGACGGGGCTCGACCGAGGCCTCTGGTCCCCGCTCCTCCGGGCTCAGAGCCCTCCTCATCGGGATCCACACAAGAACTTTAGAGGGATAGAAGAGGCATTTCATCCATCAGAGCGGCCCACGTGGCTGACTGTCATACATCAAACGTCATTCCATCATCGTTTATTCTGCTGATTATTTTCTCAATTAATCAATTAAATGTCCAACAGTCCTGAACCTAAACTTCAAAATATTCAATTTACTGACCGGAAGCTGTAGGTGCTCATGGTGTCGGCGACAGACTGGCGCCCCCCTTGGCTGCCGCCATAGAGAGAGCCACCACCTCGGGACCCTCCTCTGGGCACTCCTAACCAATGACGAATCCCCTCCCCAACATCCTCTGTCCCGATGGAGCCGACACTGGACACCGAGTCACTGCAGGACGAGATCACACCTCATCACCATGCTACAGCCAGTGAGGACGCCCCCCCCCCCCACCTCCATCCATCCTTAAATATGCACTGTTAGCTGCAACGAGCACGCAAGCACGTTATGACTGCAGCTCAACAAAGGATTACAGTTAGAGTTAGACCTGCAGCCGTACTTCAGATCATCTGTCAAAGATGTGTTCACATGTAGAAAATATGCTGAACGTTGGATAGAAGCTCTGGATTCACACTGAACATCTCAGAGCCACAAAAGTCAAAGATGCAACAAGACCAGAGCAGCTATCGGTTCGACAACTGGTCCTCATGGATGCGTTCATGGGCCCATGGGAAAGTAGGAATGAAGCTACAGTAAAAACATTATGGTTCACCTTAGATTTGAAGATTTCGAGTTATCATGGAGGAACTGTTTGTGCAGCAGTGGCCCATGGACTGTTAGTAGCCATGCATGCAGCCATTCTCACTTCAGTCACCTGAAAGGATAATTCTGGTTCCTTGGCTCGTATTCGATAACGTCAAATGTATCATCAAATGAGCATGTTTGGAAGGTGGCAGGTGGAACTTTAGTTCCTCTGAACGGGGAGACGGTTGTTCTCAGATCTCATCGGTTCCTTCAGGTTAGTTCAGTGTTTCCAGAACTGGTTCTTATAGACAAGAATGATCCTTTAACAGGTTCTCTTCATGTTGAATTCAGCGTTTTTACAATGAGATATCGAATGATGACTCCTGGTGTTCAGGTCTCTACCGACTCACTCACACACACACTCATGAGGTTCTTACAGGTCTTTCTTTCGAGTCAAGGACTCCACAGCAGTTTGAACACTGGAGTGAAGGGCAGAGCGGTGACAGGTTGAGTTTTCACATACGGACGAGATCATTTAGGCAGACGAGAGGCGGCTCGCTCAGCTCCTTTACCTTTCAGAGTCGCTCTCGTCGCTCGACTCCACCTCCTCCAGGGCGGCCTGCAGGTCGACGATGCGGCGGATGGACGTCTCCAGGTCGGCCTGAAGCGCCTGTCGGACGGCGCTGAGCTCCTCCACCTGCATCTCCTGCAAACAGACGTCGTGAGATTAAAGGGTGGCGCGAAAAACACGCTCACCTTCAGCAGGCCGGCCGTGCGCCTCCACCCCCCCCCGACAACCTGCAAAGACCCCGAGGCTCAATCCGCCACAGCAATTACCTTCAGTCCAGCACATATTACCTCATCAGTCAAACCCTGAATGTCCAATGGCACGTCCTCCCTCACCTGCAGACCGCCAGCTGCCCCCGGTGCTGCTGTTATTTACTGACAGGAGTCACATGCGCACACTGACGCTGAGAGAAGACTGTGATTTATTCATTCATTCGTCTGTTTTGGGGTTTTTTGTTTTGTCTCTGTAGCATCCTGTCACACATGCCTTAACACACACACACACACACACACACACACACACACACACACACACAAGCTTCTAGGCTTTCAAAGTTATTGGCTTTGTTGGCTTTGAGGAGACGGGTGTGGGTGCAGCGGTTGTCATAGAGACACATAACCATGTATGAATGTGTGTGTGTGTGTGTGTGTGTGTGTGTGTGTGTCCATAACCTTGAAGAGACAATGAGGATTAATCACAGTCAGAGAGAGAAAGCAGGATGAGGGAGAGATGACGTGAAGAACGGTGGAGGAGGAGGAGGAGTGTGTGTGTGTGTGTGTGTGTGTGTGTGTGTGTGTGTGTGTGTGTATAGGAGGTTGTTAAAGGGCACCCGTGTGTATGTGTGTGTGTGTGTGTGTGTGTGTGTGTTGCTTGCTTTGTGCTAATAACTGAATAATTATTGAAGCTGCTTCTTTTCTTCAGCTCAGAGGTCACAAAGGAACAAGAACACGACTGAGTCTGTAACTCAGAGAAGAAGTGACGTCGAAATGTGTTCAAGACCATCCATTTGTATTTATTACATATTTATTATACTCAAGTGTTTATTTAGAAAGAGATTTTGTTAACCTGTTCCTTCACGCTGGGTCTTATAATGCTGACTGACTGTCGTTAATGATCCATCATCGTGAGAACAGTCGCCTGGATGTTTATTAATAATGCTGTTTATTTGTGCAGCACTCATCACTCATTCTGCTTTACACAAAGTCTTCACATCCATTACTTAGATAAAATGTACATCAGAAGTATTATATACAAACACCAGTTGAGATATTTTACATGATATATTAAGCAGATTTTCAGTTAGTTCAATTAGTTCAATTAGTTCTATTTCCTTTTTTTACTTTGCAGATAAAAACAGCTGATGTTCACATGAAACACGTTTGATCAGCTGCTCCTGACATATTTAACTATACAGAGATATCTTTATAATGTTATGAATGTGCTTTTCTTTTGGTTGTGTGGAGGAGTAACTGGAAGGCGTCTCGTTATATTTTTGATGTTTCATGTACGGCGGCGGCGTGTAAATATTAATATATTATAGCTTGTATATCTGCGTACTTACACACATGTGCACACGTTAGTCAGTTATATGAAATGATGTTTTGGGCTTTTCAGGAACAAGTTAACAGAAGAACAGCCAGCACGTTACAACATCTAACACTAATAATAATGAAAGTAGTTTTCTGGTCTGCGTGTCAAAGTCAAGCAGCTCCGTCAGGCTCTTAATGATCTCTGTATAAATATCAGACATGTGAGGATGTGATCATTACAGGAGGTTCTGGTGTGTTCATGTGTAGAAACCTGCCTCCTGCTGTCAGTGCTGCGATGATCAAACTTGTGCAGTAATGAAAGTGATGTTTTCTAATGTTCCAGATAATTCACCAGCTGTTGTTTTCGTCCAGGAGGACAGCGGAGATGTGACTGTTTTGGAAGAGGGGTGTTCTTTCAATCGCAGCCTGGAGGAAGTGTTTCGTGCCAGAGCTCTTTAAGTGCCAGCATCACTTAAAATGTTGTCTCGCAGTTTGGATGTGAGTAACGCCGATCAGGGTTTATGTTTAGCGGCCTCAGGTGGAGCGCTGGGGGTCCGTCTACAGGTTCTGGGTGAAGGGGTTTCTATTTGTGTCTCGCGATGGAACACAAAGGTTTTCATCTGCTAATGTGACACAAGGTAAGACATGAGAGAATATGATCGCGAGGACCTGAGAGATGAGACAAACACAAAGACATGGAGGGGAAACAATAGCTGTGATGTGCAGAGTTAACTGAAGATATGATGTCTCCATTAATGAGCTTTAGAGCTTTCCTTTGGACAGAGCCGGGCTAGCTGTTCCCCCTGTCTCCAGTCTTTATGCTAAGCTAAGCTAACAGGCTGCTGGCTGTTACTCGACAGTATAGTCGGGCCGGCCATCTGGAGTGCCGTGTGGCTGACGCAGGAGGGAGGGTGCTACACCTGTCAGCCGCTGTCTCCCGGACAGTTTACCTGGCCCCCCCCCCTCCATCTCTGTGCTGGCATTTGCACAAAAAGAGAAAAAAACGTAAAAGGTGGAGCTGAAACGCTGAGAGAGGACAGGTCGAAGTCTTGAGGCTGATGCAGCCAAATGTTTTAAAATAACAAATGATTCATTTGTGTCCAGTCAGTCCTCACTGGCAGCAGAGAGAGCAGCCCAGTGACACCAGTTCAGCTGCTGGCCACCGTCCTGGTTGACATGAGCACGCTTTGTGTTTGGCTAGCTGGCTGTTTATCTAACGTTCTAAAGTCGATGCGCTCGGCAGCGTCACTTTCCGTTGAACCGACCAATCACAGCCTGGATGGGGCGGGACATTAAAAAAAGGTCGACGTGCTGCAGCAAACTTTCCAAATGTTGAAGTCGTTGTTATGCATGAGTGGTGACGGGTTAGCGTATCTGCAGTGGGCAGATGTAGACTGAGCCGGAGGACAGTGACCTGGTTACAGAGGCCACTGCTGAGAGAAGTGAGCTGCTGCAGAGATTTCATTTCATTTGATTCTACGTTTGCCTCCTCAGCACTCTTTCACCAACACACTGCTTCCTGTTTTATCTACTTTGCTGGTCAGGTGCCTCCAGAGAGTCTCGCTGTTATTGTGCCAACATGTGCTCCTCCTGAGAGCAACACGCTCCTCTTGGTCTATTTTACATCTACTTCGCTGAAGTTATCGTTAAGTGTGGGCGGCGGTGTATCGCTGGGGGGCCGGTCTGAGTCAGGGCCATGTTTCCCTCCCGGTCCGTCTCATGTGAGTGGAATCAATCTGAACATCTGACTCTCGGCAAGAAGGCGAATGAGCATATGTCAAACTTTTCTTTTACGCGCTACTACTAGTTTTACTGCTGCTGCTCCCTCTGCTGCAGCTGATGTCAAACCATTCCTTTAACGGGTCGCACCCAGAGGAGGAGGCCCCCCCTGCTGACTCCCAGGTTCTGATCCTGCTGCTGGGAGGGACGAGGCTGTAGCGTGACCTTGTTGGCTGTAGACAATAAATTCCTTAAATCACGACGACGACGACGATGTGCGTGTGGACTTGTGTACATGTGCGTGACAACATTAAGAAACAGCAGGTGTGGTGCGTTCGTGGTCGCAGTGTGCAGCGGCGGCTTGAGGCTTTTGTTACCAGCTCCATGCGTCGGCGGCTGCTGTCCTGCTCTCTCTGAATCAGGTCCTCCATCTCCAGCCTCATGTCCTGCAGACGTTGCTGGTAGTAGCGAGCGTTCTCTCTCTCCCGGGCCTCGGCCTGGGCGCTCTGCTCCAGCTCCTCTCCCAGGCGAACCACGCTGTCCCTTAAACGCAACACCAGCACCTGCACATGACAGAAGTGGGACAGGATTTAGATGAAGCCCTGCAGGGAATCAAACATTACACAGAATGATGTTACCTAATGCTATCTTACCTCAAACCTCTTGACTTGCCCTCTCTGAAACTCCAGTTTGTTTTCCAGGTCACATACTCGAGCCTCCTGTTTACTGACAATGCTACGCCCCACAGTGGACGACTCCAGGAACTGCACCCTCGACACACACTGCTGGAGCTGCAGGACGTGGGTGGAGAGAGATGTGAGCCAAAAACATTTGGAGAGCCAAATTAATGCACCAGTACATCAGAGCTCCACCCGAAGCTTGCAGTTGTATTGAGATGTGTTAAATCACCCAGAATGCATCTCATATCAGCCAGTTTCAACAGCACGTCTGGTTCATTAAGCTCTTAGTGTCTAACAGAAGGTTACCTCCTCCTGCAGAGAGTGTCTCTGTTTCTTCACCTCCTCTAGTTCAGCCTGAAGCTCTCGGATCTGAGAGATGTCACTGGAGGACTAAATGAGAGGAAGAGTGTGAGTGTTAAGTGTTTGACAGAGCCAGAAAGAGAACCTGACAGTCGGAAGCAGTCCGAGCAGTACCTGAGCAATGAGCGCTTTGTGCTTCTTCATGAGTTCATTGAGGTCTTCCTGGTCCTCCTCGAGCCTCTTCAGCAGGTCCACCTTCTCGTGCTGCAGCAGGGCCAACTGCTCGTCCACCTGGACAAAGAGGTGAGGTGGGTTATCTGATGAATCCTCCCAAAGGCGTAATTTCTACGTGTTGATACAGAGATCTAGATCATCTTCAATGAATGCCATGTGCTCACAGATAAATAAAGTTTAGTCAACAGCAGCTAGTTTAAAAAGTTTTTTTTCTCCTGGTTTTACCTCAAAAAACTTCCCCCGGTCCTCTGCATGTGGGGGAGATAATGTACAATCAGTCAAAGCTGAGGCGGCAGGAGAGTTTTGGTGACTAAAAGTACTCTTTGCACAGTGATAGTGGTAGTACAAGTACCTCAAAATTGTACTTAAGTACAGTACTTGAGTAAATGTATTTCCACACTGCTTGTCGCTCTCATCAGCTGGCTGAGGGCGTTCACTCTTTCAGTTAAACCAATCAGATTCTGCTGCTGTCAGCTGTCAGATCGCTGCGACCCTCCTCCACCTCCTCACATCCAGAACTCGAGGTTCCTAACACTGAGCTCTCCTGGTTGAACTGGACTTGCTTTAGAGTCTTGAAGATGTTTCGTCTCTGGGAGTCTTGCCGTCTCTCCGGCAAGATGATCCTAGTTTTACACTCGGTGGTTCACATGAAAAAACCCTCCTTTTTTCACCCCTGCACCTCAGAAAAGGTTGGCCCCCTAATTCAAGGTTGGAAATGTGTGTGTGTGTGTGGGGGGGGGGTTTGACCATCCAACAGAATACTCCGTGTTGCTCCAAAACCACCCCCACATCACTGTCTAACCTGTCAGTGAGCCCTCCTGGCTTCTTTCTCACCGTCTCAGGTTGAATCTGTCACCTGTCAATCACTCACCATACTCTTCTGTTTGCAGATATTTTCCAGCTCAATCTGAGAGTTGTCCAGCTCCTGGGAGAGAGTCGTCTGGATGCTCTCGGCCTCCAGCCGCCTCACTTCGCTCTCCTCGAGCTAATTGGCGACACAGAGAGTGAATGCATCTCATACTGAGCGGAAGGTGGCGGCGAGGCGTCAGGTGAGCGTAAAGGTGAGCGTAAAGGTGAGCGTACCTGGCAGTGCAGCCGCTCTATCTGCTCTCTGCTGCCGTTGGGAAGGTTCTGGCCCGGGTTCTCGACGGTGGAGAGAAGCAGCTGGGCGTCGGCCAGCAGGGCGTGAGTCCTCTTCAGGTCTCTCCTGAGCTTCTTCTCCACATCGAAGTCTCTGTGTCCCACCTGCAACAGCAGACACCTTTATTTACCAAACCATTAACCCTCCTCTACAAGAGACGAACCCCGAATCACGCTCTTCACTCTAAAACCCTTGAAAAGACTTGAACTTGAGCTAAATGCCAGCTTGGCCACAGACCAGGTCCTGGCCACTTATCAGGAGTCCAATTACATCCTCACAGTGACAGAGACAGAGCGCCGAATTAGCTGCTGCCTCCTGTCTGCATATGCTTGTTCTGTGGAGCCTGTAATGTAGGAATGACATACATTCATCAGCTGGAGAACATTAAGCCTCAATAATAAAGATGTACGGTGTGAGAGAGTCTTTCAGTCACACACACACACACACACACACACACACACACACACACTCTCTCACACACATACAGTTTCCACAACAAGAGACTGCTCTTATTAGAGTAGTTCAGTGTGTGTGCGTGTGTGTGTGAGTGTGTGTGTGTGTGTGTGAGTGTGAGTGTGTGTGTGTGTGTGAGTGTGAGTGTGTGTGTGTGTGTGTGTGTGTTGTGTACCTGGTCACACAGAGTTGCTATGAGTCCTTCCAAGTCGTGCTTCTCATGAATCACCATCTGTTTCTCCTCGTACTCCTGCTCCAACTGCATCTCCAACTGCCTCAGCTGCACACACACACACACACACACACACACACACACACACACACACACACACACACACAGTGAAAATGATGGACGAGCAGTCTGAACCAGCCTTTATTGTCCCTGACAGGGAATCTCCCCTGCAGCAGGATGCATAATGATAAGCATAAAAACATCATCATCTGTGGGAGAGAGCATAAAAAAATAAACAGCACAAAATAACAGAGGCCTCCAAACTGTCTTCTGTTGAATAAATCAAGCAGAGTTCGGTGGTTTAAACCTTCAGGACGCTGCAGGTCGGAGACTCAGAGACACCTCAGACATATTATAGACGACGGGACGGGAGGCTCCGGAGGGGCCTGCAACACAGTCATGTGACCAGCAGGGGCAGCCGAACTAGCACTGCCGCTAGTGAGCTAACCTGCGAGCGTGTTTACTGCCGGCTGTGTTATTACAATATGATGTCATAGACCACACCGGCTGTTTTAGGTTTTCATATTAAAACGCGTTACAGTGGACACATTTCAGTAGGAACTGAGTGAAATGATGCTTGTTGTCCTGCCGCGTCCTGCATGTTATCTGACAAGATGTACCAGAAATTAAAAGGTTATATCATCATAGAGTTTAAATATTTTTTCACTTCCTGCTACTGCTGCTAGGGCAAAGCTAACAGCTCCACGTAGCATCTCATAAACCACCTCCACCCTGCATCCACCTGTAAGCTCTATAACACTTATCCTCATTATAATGTATATTTACAATAAAACCAAACATATACATGTTTAGTGAATTGTGGCATGGTATGTACACATACTGCCTTCCTTCATTTACCTTCAGTCAAACCAGTTTGGCAGCAACAAATATTGGATTTCTCCTCTGAGACCAAAGTTCATCTTCTTCTTATATTCTTATTATTTCTGGTTTAAAACGCTACAGAGACATCAGAGACATCTGTAATCTAACCAGGACCTGCTGAGATCAGACAGATCCTAACAGATCCTCACAACACTGAAGAAACACTTCGAGTGGGAATGATTTGATAAATCTGTGCAGCCGTCAGTTATGAATGATGGTTTGTGGTCCTGAATCATTGGATTGTGTTGACCTACCCGTCTCTGAGAGGACTTGTGTACGTCCTCTAACTCCTCTTCTTTATCCTCCAACTCTTTCTGATGGATCTGCTTCATCCTCTCCATCTCCATCTCAAAGCGCATGTGGATCTATCAGAGAGACGTGACATGAAGGTGAAGAAGAAGAAGAAGAAGAAGAAGAAGAAGAAGAAGCCAGCAGAGAGTAAATGTATCTGAAGGTGTCGGTGTGCCTCGTCAGCACCTGTTGCTGCTGCTGTATTTTGGCAGCGAGCGTTGTGATTTCCTGTGCTCTCTCGCTGGCCTGACTCTCCAGGAGGCGAAGCTGCTTCTTGAGGTCAGGTAGTGAATCCGAGGCGAGATCAACGGGCAGGCTGAGGTCGCGGATCTGAGCGCACAACTCCTCCTTCTGCTTCTGCAGACGGCTCACCTCTGACTGGCTCTCCTGCAGACGCCCATGCAAATATACAACATCTTGTTCATCCTCCAACTCAGAAAGTGTGTATTTGTCCTCTGGTTACTGCAGCGCGTCTGGAGCCAGGCGGGTTAAACACTTCACAACATCTTACACAAGGAGACTTGGCAGGTTTGGACACAGGGGAGACGAAACTGAAGCACCAGAGGAGTGTTTGTCTGTTTTATACTGAACTACTGTCACGTTACAACAATCATTTTACACAAACAGCAGCTGGCGATTAATGAGCAATTAGTTCATTTGTGTGTGTGTATATATGTAGATATACATATTTCATTTTACTATTTTATTCTAATCTAATATTTGAATATTTGTTTATACAGGTTCTGGGCGTGTAGCCTGACAGCTGCATTTCATTGAGCAATTGACATTGATTCAATTAACAATTAGTTTTACTTCATAAAAATGTCTTACAGCTGGCCTGATCAATTGTTTTTATTAACATCTAATCACTTAACTAACTAATTACGATGTGAAAAGAGCTGCCTGTAAGGACCCCTTCAGGATTATCACCAACTGTAACCCTGAAACTGTATTAGAGTCTCAACGTGGTCCCAGCTGCCTCTCAGTCAGGCTCTCCTCATGCTTTTGTACAAACGTTCATTGACAGCGAACAGATAAATACAAACACACCTGTAGGCTGCGGCGCAGGGTGTAAATCTCAGCCCCCAGAGCTGTGTTTTCATGAACGGCTTTGTCCTTTTGTTCTCTCTCATTGTCGGCTTCCTCCAGAGCCTGAGTCAACTCACTGTCGAACCTGAACACACACACACACACACACACACACAGGAACAGCAGGCAGACGGTTCAGGTGAAATACTGCAGAGCTGAGGCCAAAAGTAAACACGACTTTAAATACTGACATTAACTGATCGTATGTTTTTCTATAAAACCTGAATCTGCAAAGTGTCCAGTAACTACAGCACATCAGTGTAGCACAGGAGGCCGTCTAGCCACTAAATAAAAAACAATATACCTGATACAGTAACAACAGGACCAAATAAACAGGCAATATAAATGAAACAAAACCTTTTAACACCTTCAATGAATTCATAAAAGCACCCAGTGTCACACAAGTTTCACAGCTGAGGACACAAACTTTAACCGTTGTTAGAAACAGCAGCGACCTTCAGGCTGAAGTGTATTTTGAACTCTCCTCCTGGTTCTTTCCTCCAAAAGCTTTTCGAAAACATCTGGAGTCAAACTAATTACAGAACCATTTTAATAAACTCATTTATCATGTTTCTGTTGTTGGCCGACACACAGCAGCACAAAACTGAATTTGATGGAGAACATTTAAAAGCTTTGAAGGACTTTAGTTTCATGAGGAGAAATAATATATTACATTTTCTGACCACTTCAATTTCATATCAGTTTGTACTTCCAGATATTTATGAGAGGAAGATGATGAACTCGCTCCTTCTGACTAATATTACTAATATTAAGGATGTCCAGCATCACAACACATTATTTGTACTTGGACAGACATTCACTGATATAAAGATAGATGATGATGTAACGACAACATTTCATCATTTTAAGGAGACGGAGACAAACAGGCGGACACCGACCGTCTCTGCTTGCGGTCCAGCTCGTGCATGCGGCTCTGCAGGCTGTCGGTGAGGACTCGGGCGTCCTGGAGGTCAGAGGTCACGCGACGAGAGTGACGTTTCAGTTCTGTCACACTCCGCCTGGACTGCTCCAGCTGGGCCTGCAGCGCCGCCACCTACACACACACACACACACACACACACACACACACACACACAGTGTTGTTACCTCCAGACATTTAATCTCCCATCAGAGCTGCCGTGCACGTCACAGTGTCCTGCCTCACCTTGGTATCGAGCTGTTGTCGGGTCTGTCTCTCTGTCTCCAGTTTTTCCTCCGTCTGCTTGAGTCGTCTGCGGACAAATTCAACCTCCGTCTGGCAGCACTCCAGCTGCATGGCCAGCTCACTGTCTGCGAGGGGGGGGGGCGGATGTGACTTTGTCAGGGGTGACAGGCAGGGTCACTTAAAACCTGGTGACATTTCTCTCTTTTTCTTTTGTTGGTGAAAGCTTATTCTTTGTTGTGCTATCACTCAACACTGCCAGTGAAGCACCACAGCCAACCCCCCCCCCCCCCGCCCCGTCACCCACGTGTTCTGTTAAACAAGCTATGAACTGGATTTTATTTAACTAAGTGAACCTGGAATTCTTTCATAAGTGTTAATAGTTGTGAAAGAATGAAAATATCTTTAATATCATGTTTGTAAAAAGCGTTCAGAACCTCCAGCAGCTCCAACAGTTTCCTCTTTTTCACTCTTGTAAAATGCACCTGTCGACTAGGCTACTGTTAGCATAGCACGTCACAGCCACAGCAGGTAGAGTTCGACAGATCAGGAGCCCGGTTCTCTGGTGCTGCCGTGGTCGCTCTGCCTCAGTTTGCAAATCAAAATCAAACTGCTAATGAAGGTAGGAGCGTCGTGCTGCGTTCAAGCTGCCCTCTGAAGACGCCAAAGATCACGGTACTGACGGTACATTTCTACCGTCATATGTTTCAGCACGGTGTCAAGTAAAACCTGTTTTTGTCTCCTGATTTATGACATGTATATATATAGGAATTCAGATGATGATTATGCTGATGATCACACCTCAGGAACGTGCTCCTCCTCACGAGCCAGTAGCTTTCATCAGGCCGAAACAAGCAATTCATAAGTTTGCACAAACTGTTGAATGCTCCAAAAAAGTAGGAGATATTTAGGATAAGAATCTGAAAATGTTCTTTCAGGAAGCATATTCTTCTTACCAAATCATAATGTCTATTCTTTGGCTGAGCCACTCCATCTTTCCATGTCACCCCTGGCAACCGCATCAGTACAGTGGACACATGAATGATTTTGCTTTTTGTGTTTTCAGCACTTAATAGCCGCCGTTGACCAGCAGAGCCTCCTGGTCTTTACCTGTCCCTGCTCCTCGCTGACTCTCAGCCATCTGGGCTTTCTGCTTCTCCTCCTCCAGCTGCTTCTCCAGCGTTTCCATGGTGACTTTACACTGGTCTAGACGAGCCTGATGTTGAAAGGAAAGAGATGTTGGACAATAAAGAGGACGCAACAATGTCAGGAATGTGACAGAGACCCACGTCCACTGAGTAATAGACTACTTTTCCAACAACAAACCCCTGAGTGTGTCTACCTGCAGGTCTTTGTTCTCCCTGCTGAGTCGGAGTCTCTCTGCCCTCTCCACATCCAGAGCCTGACCCACCGCATCGCCACGGAAACGCTCGTCGCTTAGCTCGGATGTCACGGCTGTAACCTACACACATGCACAACAACATGAGCAGAGTGTGTGTGTGTGTGTGTGTGTGTGTGTGTGTTGCAGCAGCACAGACCTTGGTCTCCAGGCTGTCTGCAGTCTGCCTCAGCTCATTCCGCTCCTTCTCTGATTTCTCCAGGCGTCGTCTCAGAGCCGATATCTCATCCTGACAGAAAGAAAAAGAGCTTCTCACAGCGGCTGAAACATCTTTTAAATCACATCTGAAGAGCTTTGTTTCATGAACTGTCTGTTACATCACATCTAACAGTCCACCTGTTGCTCACAGAGGTTGGACCTGACTGAACTCCCGTCACACCGAGTTGTTTTCAGTTGTCAAAAATCATATCAGACACTGTTCAGATGATGTTATGCACGACGATAGCTGGCACTTTATCATTTAAGATCTTCAACAACACTACAAAGCGGTGGAGTGTACAGTGTATACTACTATACTACTCCAGGAAGTGAGTGCGCTGGGCCAAGAAACAGTCATACAGTCAAACACGACATGTCGCTTTTACGCTTTTGTACAGATTAAACAAAGGAGATCAAATGTGTTAACTAGTGAGCTTTAGAGCTGCTGCTAGGTGGATTTTCTTACCTTTGGACAGAGCCAGGCTAGCTGTTTCCCCCCGTTTCCAGTCTTTATGCTAAGCTAAGCTACGTGGTATCTTCTCATCTAACTCTCGCCAATAAAGCAAATAAGTGCATTTTCCCCAAATGTCAAACTATTGTTTTAATAGCTGACTGTATATAAATGTGTGTGTGTGTGTGTGTGTGTGTGTGTGTGTACCTCTTTAGCTCTGAGCCTTTCGTTGTCCATGTTGACGTCGAGCTGAGGACGCACTCGGCAGAAAAGTTTCCACCAGCTCCACTTGGACACGACCCTCAGAGCCCGCAGGTTCCTCTGCAGACACCTGACCGCCATCTGCTGCACCTGGAGACACACACACACACACACACACACACACACACACACACACACACACACAAGAGAAAAGCTGGTACTTTGTGCATTTACCTGTAATACTGTATTTTCTAATCCATCCCAATAAAATCCTACTAATACTGAGAATGTTTTCCTTTTCAGTTATTGATCAGAATGAAACAGAAAAATGCTGCTTTTTATCGATTTTTTTTGACTGTTGGTTGGACAAAACAAGGACTTTGAAGACATCACCTGCGGCTCTGAGAAGCGCTATTCATCGAGAATATAATCAGCAGATTTACTGATAAAGAAAATGATTAGTTGTAGTTGGTTGCAAAACTACTCATGATAACAACAAATGTCATTGTGGCAGGATGACAGCTTCACCTGTGCTGCCTCACCTGTCACTCTTCACTGTGCTGCAGCAGTTTGTCTGCAGCACACAGATCAGACAAGCGTTCAGAGAGACACTGACCTTGAGTTTGCGATACTTCTGGCGGGCCAGGTGTCCCGTGCAGGCGGCCTGTAGATTGACCAACCAGCCGCTGACCTGCTGGTCCCTCTGCTGCTCCAGGTAGCGCAGCACACCTCGCTTCATGAACACCTGAGATGCAGCAGGAAGAAGATCCGTGAGGCACATCAGCTGGTGTCACGATCTGACGTTTGATTAGAGGAGTTCAAAGATGTTCTCACCCTGCCGGAGCCCACGACGATGCTCCTTTTGTCCAGATCCAAGTCAACCAGCAGCTCCTCCACCGCCTGAGACCCAGAGAGGAAAACAGCGTATTTACTCAGAGCTGAAGATCAGAGACAAGTGTTTGTACGACGGAGCTGCTGTGATGTGCCCTCTGACCTTTCTCTCATCGTGGCTGACAAACATCGAAGCGTAACGTTTCATAATTGGAGGAGACAACGCCTGGAAGTGACACCTGAAGTCACTCAGAGTCATGTGCTCGGGATAACCTGAGAGAGGCAGAGAGAGACATTCACAACTTCCAAAAGGTTGTTCAGTGAGATGAAACTTTATATCGCTGCAGAAAGAGCAGCAGATTCAAAGTTTAAACAAATTAACTTTTACTGAAATAAAACATCTGCATACTTCTTCTACTGCTGGTTTTGAAACAGGACCAGATATTGGCAAGAACTCCCTGCAAATGCCAGGATCTCAAATCCCAGAATTCAACCTTAATTCACACACAACACACTGTAGAGGACTTAATGACTCGGATAGCTTCTGCAGATACACAATATACAAACATCATTTATCTATTTACGGATGTATCACTCTAATAATGACAATAATGTAATAAGTTTCTGGTTGAACTAAGTCCAGAACTGCTCCCGGACAGCACTTCTGCTATAACTTTAATCCTATAATCTGTTAAATTCAGGCTGCTGTGCTGTGGCTCCTGTTTACTCAGCAGCACTGTGCCAGTCCAGATAAAAATAGGCAGAAACGGAGCGCGGACCTAAATGGATAAACCTGTGTGGGTTGCATGCTCTTTGATTCTTCTTCTCTGGTAAGTGAGTTTTAAAGTGCTGACCTGTGCGGTGGAGCTGCAGGGCCGACAGGATCTGCGTTGAGTGCAGCTGGACTCTGAGAGCCGGGACGTCAGGACTTCCGCCGTCTGTCTTTGAATTCACACACTGCAGGAACACCGGCCTGGCTCGACGAATCAGGTTCACTAGAGCATCCTGCAGGGTGGTGACAGCGACAGAGGGACTGAATTCAGTGATGCTTTGGAAGTATTCTCAGGAGATAATACGTGTACTGGTTTACTGACCGCCTGTAGTTTCACTGCGATACATTGGGAGTGTCTGCGTATGGCTGCCATCCCTCCGCTGAAGGTTTTCCTGATGGTGCCGTTCCTCTGCAGAGAGCGCTGGCTGCCTCCCTCCAGACCCCCCAGACCTCGACACAGAGGGGGCAGAGAGATTCTGGGGCTAAACATGGCCTTCACCACCCCTCTGAGGAAGACAAGGAGAGAAGACGACATGTTTTCAGTCAACATTCACTAATATAAGCATTCAATACTGCAAATAAATGAGTCTCACCATACAAACAACTGATGTTGTACTCTGATACGTGTATTAGTTCTACGGGGGTTTTCAAACCGCTTCTCGATCTGTATGTTTGTACAGAGATTTATGAATGTGTCCATAAATCGAGTAAAAAAGATGCAGAACTTGCCTGAGAATCATCACGTTTTTAAGTTTCTTCAGCTGTTTTCCGCATCATTAAGATTTCCGGATCAAAAGAACACAGAAGCATACAGACATGGTTGTCCACATACTTTTGGCCATATAGTGCAGCTCTACACACATGAGAGGGACCCCAGCCTCCTGGGCCTTTAAACACACTCACATGGTGGAGTTTTGCAGCACACAGATGGCGTTGAGAGCAGACGGGTTGTTCTGGATCTGACCAAACCATCCAGTCAGGTCGTAGCGGACCGGGTCACAACCCATCAGGTGGTTCACCTCACACTGCAGCGGCTGCTCGCACTGACGCACTGCAGGGACATGCATATTCAACAATATCCAACACTGAATTAATAAACTGTACGTTCTAAAGAGTTCACACACTCTCCACACACACTGGGAGGGTGTGTGTGTGTGTGTGTGTGTGTGTGTGTGTGTGTGTGTGTGTGTTTACCAGTGTTGTTGTAATACTGGCAGACTCTCTCCAGGGCGGTGTTCTCACTGGAGGCTGGTGTCACCATCTCCTCATCCAGAACCCATAACAGACCTCTGGGGTCTCCATCTGCCGCCCGGACCTTAATCACACACACACACACACACACACACAAATGCACACACACAATATATAATTACCACAAAAGGGCAAAATGAGCTTTTGTTGTTTTTCAAGCTTTGAGAACTTCTGGCTCTGTCAGATGGTGGATGGAGTGAAAAGAAGAAAGAAGGAAGGAAACATTTTCATCATATTCTTCTTCTTCTCAGGAGGAAACAGCAAAGCAGTAAATATATATACATATAATGTATATATTGTTGTATTTTCAATTGTTACTACAAAGAGCACTGGGCTTTATTTTTGATTCTGGCATCTTTTTAGGAGATTATTAACTGAAAATAAAAATATAGATTGAATGACCATGCAGAGAAAGTGGACGTGCTCCTCTCAGGCTGCTTACAGCCCAACAACCTCCACCAGTAGGTTAGGGCAGACTGTATGTAGCCTGAGAGGCAAACCCGAGGGCAAACAACGAGCCCTTTCTGCACCACTCAAAGAGGAACTCCATTAAGGTCCGAGTGATGCTAAGATGTTAGGATGTGACGATGGTGATGCTGCGCAGTGATCCTCAATCCCAGGCTTTTGTGTCCTGTTGCTTTGCTGTAGGTGAAGTCAGTGTGAGCTGTGTACCTGCGGAGGCGGCTGGTCGATAGCAGCCACCACCTCAGCCGGACTGTTCTCTGGACACTCGGACTCCACTGGGACCTTCTCCTGTAACACACAACACATGTGGAGCCATGTACTCACAACACCACGCCATTCTTCTTCTTCTATGATCATTACAAATATACAGCGCTGACAATGTTGTTGACCTGGTCAAGTCTGAGAAGAGTTAAGGTTCATTTTCTACACTGAAAGCAGCTGAACATCAGAAAATAAATGAAGGATGGGGTGAAGATTTTTAATCCATAACTGTAATATTAGGAAAATACAATTTCTAGTATTTCAGTCTGGACCGAAGTGGTGGACCGACCGTCAGACCCAGAGCCTAATAAAACTCCTGTTGTCTGGTGAGATCAGGGAGACGATTGAACAGCAGCAGAATATGTGGTATCTGGTTTGTGGTGAAAATGTCTCCTCGGGGACTCTGTTGTAACTGTCTCTGGGGCAGCAGCCTACATTACGAGGTACCTTATTTTACTTTAATACCCAGTTTCTGTCTGCAGAGCTGACTAACGTGAAATAAAAAGCACACAACAAAACAAATATTTTACCCATAAATCAGTTCAGTAAATGTGGGCGTGCAGACTCCATGTTACCTGTGCGTATCTCTCCAGTGTGTGTCTGAAGGTGTGTGTGTGGTAGTGCTGCAGCAGCCTCTCCTGCAGGTAGTTGTGACAGAGCTCAGACCAGCTGGCCGCTCGCTCCTCCGCAGAGTGTCTCGGGTTCCTCAGACCCGGCGTGTCCACCACCATCACAGAGGCTAACGTCAGCTGCTGGCTGCTCAGAGACCTGCCAGCAGAGCGGTGTGTTATACGGGAGTGGACGGAGACGTTTATGTCTTTTCCAAACATAAATGTCTGAGATGCATCCATACCTGTTGATAAGTGAGACTATGACAGTGAAGAGTTCTTCGTAGAGTCCAGCAGCCATTCCATCAACACACTGAGCAGCTGTCAGCCTGGGACCTGCAGAGACCAGGACCACAGGACCTGGTTTAAGATGTTCTTCTCACTGTGTGTCTGTCAGTCCAACACACACTTTGTGATCCGCTGGCTTTTAATCTACAGTACTACGATAGCATGTTAGCATGCTAGCATTCAGTTTGTTTCAGTTTGCATTCTACAGTTAAAAACCTAAACAGTTTTGTTAGGTTATTTCCGGTCAGTATATTTGAGACACTGAGGTGGCTTCGAAACAGCATTTAGACCTTTATGTTGGAAAATAAAATAGTAACAAATTATTTTAGAGGTCAATAATCACCTAATCATTTCATCAGGAAGTTTCCTTAAAAAAACCTTTGTAATCTGGTAGGCTACTAGTTTTAGGAGAAATATATATTAGATACAGCTGAGTTTGAGTTAAGCTCTTTATTGTCATATGCACAACAACGACAGTAAAGCTGTGTGTGTGTGTGTGTGTGTGTGTGTGTGTGTGTGTCTCACCCTCCTCTGACTCAGTATGTCTCTCTCTGCTGCCCCCGGTGGCTCTCTGCAGCAGCTGCCGGAGGTGATGTTTGAAGACGGCAGTGTGCAGATCCTCTCCCTCACAGCCAAGCACACTGCTGGCCACCTGAGCACTGTCGAAATTCACAAACTGTCTCCTGCCCACTGACGCAAGGAAGAGAAAACACAGAGATTATAACAGAGTTTACTGAGAGACAGCGGTGGAAGAAGTACTCACATCCATTACTTAAGTAAAAGTACCAACAATGTAGAAAATACTCCCTTACAAGTTCAGCATCCAGTTAAAACTAGCTAACTGAATTTATAGTAGTTAAACTAGCTAACTGTGTATAAAGTAGTTAAACTAGCTAACTGTATAAAGTAGTTAAACTAGCTAACTGTATATAAAGTAGTTAAACTAGCTAACTGTATATAAAGTAGTTAAAACTAGCTAACTGTATATAGTAGTTAAACTAGCTAACTGTATATAAAGTAGTTAAAACTAGCTAACTGTATATAGTAGTTAAACTAGCTAACTGTGTATAAAGTAGTTAAACTAGCTAACTGTATATAGTAGTTAAACTAGCTAACTGTATATAAAGCAGTTAAACTAGCTAACTGTATATAAAGTAGTTAAAACTAGCTAACTGTATATAAAGTAGTTAAACTAGCTAACTGTACATAAAGTAGTTAAACTAGCTAACTGTATATAAAGTAGTTAAACTAGCTAACTGTATATAAAGTACTTAAACTAGCTAACTGTACATAAAGTAGTTAAAACTAGCTAACTGTATATAAAGTAGTTAAACTAGCTAACTGTATATAAAGTAGTTAAAACTAGCTAACTGTATATAGTAGTTAAACTAGCTAACTGTATATAAAGTAGTTAAAACTAGCTAACTGTATATAGTAGTTAAACTAGCTAACTGTGTATAAAGTAGTTAAACTAGCTAACTGTATATAGTAGTTAAACTAGCTAACTGTATATAAAGCAGTTAAACTAGCTAACTGTATATAAAGTAGTTAAAACTAGCTAACTGTATATAAAGTAGTTAAAACTAGCTAACTGTATATAAAGTAGTTAAACTAGCTAACTGTACATAAAGTAGTTAAACTAGCTAACTGTATATAAAGCAGTTAAACTAGCTAACTGTGTATAAAGCAGTTAAACTAGCTAACTGTATATAAAGTAGTTAAACTAGCTTCACCTCGAGCAGCTACAACAGTAAATGCTGCGCTAACATTGATGCATCAGTATTAATCTAATAATGTCAGATAGCATCACAGAAGTCACAGGAGACGTTTTACTGCAGAATCAGTACTTTTACTTTACTTTTTTACTTTTACTTTTGAATGCAGGACTTTTACTTGTAACACAGTGTATAGTGTGGTACTGGTACTTCTACTTAAGTAAAGAATCTGAATACTTCTTCCAGCACTGCTGTCTCGAGGGTTCACTAACAGTGTGTGAGTGATGATGATGATGATGATGAATCAGTGTTACCTTTACAGGCTCCAGCAGCTCCCAGATGGTAAATACCAGCCAGGACATGCCATATCGCCTTCTGCTCGCCTGCTGAGAAGCCGAGCGTTTCCATGGCAGTCAGCAGCTTGGTGAAGGCAACGGCCGCACGCTGTTTCTCCTCAACCTAACAACAGACAGACAGGGAGGGAGGAGGGACGGTCTGTCTCTATTCTGTCTCAGAAATCAGACACTTAATAAGGTGGAAGAACAGATGAGTCACATCTCATCCCTCAGAGTCTCTTCAGGATCGGTCTCTTCACCGCATCACTTTGCCTCTTCAAAAAGCCCTTTTTGGCTCATTTTTCTATCTTTAATCCCACAGTACTTCTCCCTTACATGAGCGGTGACACGGTGGTCACGACAACATCGTAAACACAAAGATCTCCTCAACCTCTCGTGCAATTCATGCTGATCTAGACATGTGTATTTAAAAAAACAGAGGTGGGATCACGCCATTGTTCTGCAAGTCAGAAGAAGGTCTCAAGTTGTAAACTAAACAAGTCAGGTCAATGTGCTCTATAAAGGGTTGGTTTAGTGTTGCACTTGTTTGGGGACTGAGTTGAGACAGATGAACAGACTTTAGAACCCCCCCCCGCCCCCCCCCCCCACCTAAACCCCACTCTTGAGCTGCACTCACTGTACCTTGGTGGGATGAACGATACCAAAAGAGTTGGACTCAGGAAGGTGATGCAGCTGCAGTTCAGTCCTAATGAAGAATCATCGATGGGAGAATATTCAGAACATGTCAGGCACACGTTGATAAGTAGTCAAAACACCATAATGTCACAAATCTATAATATATGATAATGTAAAAACACTTTATTACAAGTTAAAGTCCTCTTTATTAAAACTACTTTATATACAGTTAGCTAGTTTAGTCCAGTGGTTCCCAACCTAGGGCTCCGACACCTTCAAAGGGTCATCAGTTAAATCTGAGCGACGATTCATGTGAGAGGAAAGAAGAAAAAGTTCTGGAAAGTTGTATTTATTTTCTGGATTTTAACAATGTGTTGTATTTTATGAGCTTATCGTGTTTTTTTGTAATACCTAGCATAAAATGGAAATACTCAAGTAAAGTACAAGTACCTTAAGATGTTCATGAATTTTAAGAGGTACAGAGTAAATCTACTTTCCACCTCTGCAGATTACCTCATCTCTGTGCTGAGTCCTCCCAGCATCTGAGAGAAGACCAGGAAGTTACTCTCTCCTTGAGTTTTCTGACACACTTTCCATTTGTCCAACATCATCGTCTGATGGGGAGACGGTGGAAAGGAACAGAAGACATGAGTAACTATGTAATGCAACCGTGCCTGACTCTGTTAGATAAGTGTGTTGCGTGCCTGTAGGTGTCCAGCAGCAGCTTGTCCAGCGTGGTTGAAGTCCAGTGAGAAGACCATGGCAAACCGAGACGAAGCGTCACTGTGCGGAGAGCTGACGCAGCCGAAAGACCTCAGGATGGTGAACATCGCCTGCACGCGCTCCACTGGTGAAAGATAAAAAAATCTGATTTAACAGGCTGCAAAGTGGGGACATGAACCCCCCCCCGCTGCTGAACTCACCGCTCATCTTCTCTCCGGTTGTACCAGCTTGTTTGAGGAGAGCGTGCGTGAAGGCCTGGCATGACGTGGTCTTGCCGGTCCCGCTGCGTCCCACCGCACACACACTGTGGTCTCTTCTGGTGCCGACCGTGGACACGTACACCCGTTTCACCAGAGCAGAGAGAGCAGGAGGGGCATCCCACACCGACTCCCCTCGCCGAGACTTTGGAGTCTGACGAAGAAGAAGAAGAAGAAGAAGAAGAAGGATGAAAATGGTTCAAACGCTGGAAACACTTTATAAAAATGATCAGTTACGAGTCATAGAAGTTAATGATGAACTAATTGTTTACAAATCATTTATACAGAAAATGTTGAGATTTAATCTTTTGTAAACCATTAAACAACAGAAAGAAGGTTATAATGACTTCATTTTATGTCTTTTAAAGTGGTTATTTTACCCAAAAGAATCTTTGCCATAGAACCCACACAATACCTACAAAAAGCAGATGAATACTCAGCTTTCTGATCCATAACTAGTTTATTTAAGAAGAAAATTACTTATTTACAGTCCATAACTCATAGGAATGAACTGTTTCTGTCTGTCCGAGAACTATTAATATTCATATGTGGGCCTTTAATCCACCATGTGTTTGTCACCTTGCTGTGGGCCTGCAGCGGAGGCCAGAAGTTGACCAGGTTGGGTCCTGCATGTGTGAGCGGCATGTTGGCTTTAGCTCGGCAGCTCAGAGTGTGCAGGACTCCACATTCGTTCACGCTCTGCAGGTCGCTGAGATCCTCACACAGGTCCAGATCTGAGGGGTTACACTGAGGAGGAGGAGGAGGAGACACTGTCAGTCCACTCAATGTTGACAACAGACAGAAAGATGTTCAAAAGGAAGGACACTGAGATACCTTCTCAATCTCATACTCTGTAACATCATGCAGCGACCCATCTGTCTGCAGGCGGACCCTCACTCGGCCTTCTGGGAGTTCAGGTGTGCCTTCATCTGGCTTCAGCTGAGTGGCTGAAACGAGTACATACCAACTTTATACACAGTTAGCTAGTTTAACTGCTTTATATACAGTTAGCTAGTTTAACTGCTTTATATACAGTTAGCTAGTTTAACTGCTTTATATACAGTTAGCTAGTTTAACTACTTTATACACAGTTAGCTAGTTTTAACTACTTTATATACAGTTAGCTAGTTTAACTACTTTATATACAGTTAGCTAGTTTTAACTGCTTTATACACAGTTAGCTAGTTTAACTACTTTATATACAGTTAGCTAGTTTTAACTACTTTATATACAGTTAGCTAGTTTAACTGCTTTATACACAGTTAGCTAGTTTAACTACTTTATATACAGTTAGCTAGTTTTAACTACTTTTTATACAGTTAGCTAGTTTAACTGCTTTATATACAGTTAGCTAGTTTAACTGCTTTATATACAGTTAGCTAGTTTAACAGCTTTACATACAGTTAGCTAGTTTAACTACTTTATATACAGTTAGCTAGTTTAACTACTTTATACACAGTTAGCTAGTTTTAACTACTTTATATACAGTTAGCTAGTTTAACTGCTTTATACACAGTTAGCTAGTTTTAACTACTTTATTTACAGTTAGCTAGTTTTAGGTACTTGAGGCATCAACTAAACACTGGTTTGATCTTTAACAATGTATTTTGTAAGCTTCTCATATGTTTTTTAATGTAAAGTAATTAGTGAATAACTGACTGAATAAATGCAGTGAAGCAAAAAGTTCAATATTTCCCTCTGAAATGTTGTGGAGTAGAAGAAAATGAAAGTGTATTGCTGTGTGTGAATGTCTCTGTAAGCTGCTGCATAATTCTCTGATCCCTGCATGTAAAAGAGCTCATGGGTCTGGTTCTGGGGTTGTGTGGCCACATGAAGGTCTAATGGGATTAATGCAGGACAGTAAGTAGCTGGATGTGAGGATGGATGTGAGGATGCTGGCTGGATGAAATGAGCAGATGGAGTGGATTCAGGGGAGACTCTGCTGTAACTAATATGTACTAATATGTAATGATATGTAGGTAATATAACAGGCTAAAAGATTATGAGAGATTGTGTGTGGATTAGTAGAGTCCTCTACTAATCCACACACATTAGGGCCTAAACGAGAGAGACTGTTTCCATGTTCACACTAGTGTGGATAGACACATCTCTTCTACTCCATTTTGGCTTTTCATCCACACTGAAACCAGCACTTTTAACATATTAATCTTTAATTAATATTAATCTTCGATTAATATGAAAATCTGTACTTGGCCAACAATATCCTCAAAGCCACTTAACATAGACACACACAACTTTCTCAACTTTGTTCCTGAGAAATCATATTTTGTCCATCATTTTTATTCAAAATACTACAATACCCATTGTGTGTGTGTGTGTGTGTGTGTGTGTGTGTGTGTGTGTGTGGGGTTGTTTTCATATCTCACCGAGGGTGAAACCATCCTTGTGGACAAACCACACAGTCCCAGCTTCATACCACACATCCCTCACCTGAGAAACAAGGGAACAACAGAGAAGCAGAGACACTAACAGAATAGTTGTGAAATAGATGTTTATCCTTCTGTCCTTCCTGTTTATCCTTCTGTTTGTGTTGTTTTATAGGCTACTCATTTGAAGATTTCTGTACTTGGCGCCCCCAGCGGACAGTAATACATGCTGCTGGGATGAATGGGCTGTAGGTCTACAACCTCAGACTCCACATAATGAATGATGACTGCAACATGCACACGTACCTCTCTCCTGTCACGCTCTGTTATGGTCGTGTCTGCTTGCCTTCCCTCTGGCTCCTGCCTCTCCTCTTCCTTCTCCACCTGCTCCACCTGCTCCACCTCCTCTATCCTCTCCTTCTTTTTCTCGGCCTGCGGCGTCTTCTTGCTCTTCTCTGGCCTCATGTCCTGTTGCTGCTTTGGTGGCTCTGGCGCTACTTCCTGTCTGGTTTCCTGTTTTTTGCCAGCTTCAGGACCGACTGTGTGCCTCTGAGACGAGGACTTGCCGTCCGGCTGGACCGAGTTGGGTCCTTGCTTGCTGTTCTGGATCAGCTGCTCGGCCCGGAGCGACATCTCAGCCTCGAGGATCGGAGGAGTCTGATCTGGGAGGAGGAACTGTTGCACGAGGCCGTCGCTCAGTTTGTTTGGCTGCGGGGGAAAAAACCAGACAGGAAGTTTAAGGAACAGATGAAACAAACGAGATATAAAGTGTTGATTGGTGGCGTTGGTAGTGTTGGCACTGTTCCCTCCAGTCTTCATATTTAGTGTGCAGACATGAGAGTGGTATCAGTCTAGAAGTTTAGAGAAGCCCTCACTGGTCTCTCGTCTTTGGCCTCTGGCTCTTTATGTTTGGTCTCCTTCTCTGAATCTCTGACCAGCTGTTTGAGGAAGCCGCCTGGCAGAGCTGACAGCGGCGGTGGAGGTTCGGCCGCGACCACCTGCGTCTTCTCCTCCTTTATCTGTTGTAGAATTAGACAGCAAGTCATTGTACGGTCTGGATGTACAGTGCATTAGGTCCATGCTGCATGCTGAGTATGAATGAGATAAACACAGCATCAACGTGGTGGTTTGAACATTTGAAACTCAATTTGGATGTAAAAACCGTACATGCAAGTTTGTGACTTTTCCCACACATGCACACATTCACGTCGCATTAAAGACTCAAAGACACAAACTACATTAAACATGTTTTCTCTCCCTTTGAAACACCAGAGAAGCAGCAGGGTTCATACGCAGGGAGGCACGTCACGCTGAAACAAGCTGATTAGAACTGCAGTTTGGTCACGATGAGTGTCTGAACAGGTCTGCCAGAAACGGGGCAGGTCACCTTACATATCATCAATGATCGCTATCTTCTAGAGTCAAATCTCTCACCTCCAGACTCAGTCGTCTTCAACTGTAATCTCCTCAACTTTTCACAGTCAGGAAATATGATTCAGCATCTATGACGAGCGTCATGAGGGAACGAGAAGCGCCAAACAGAGAGGTGGACAGAGACCTGACATTTCACTAATAGCTATCACCTGCTGGCACGATAGGGAATATCATAAAGGTCGGGAGGACAGCTGTTTCACATTCTGTGACAAGCTGCAATATGTAATCATGAGAAACTTTGTGAGGAACTCGCTGAGTAATGCCTTATTATAACACCTATGGTTGTGTGATGGGTGTACTGGCTTTACATAGACATGAGCACTGCTGGAATGAAACTACGTACATTTTAATGTTGAGGTTTGGACTGTTGGTTGGACAAAATGAGCATTGTGACGGTGTCCCTTCGAGCTCTGAGTACGTCCTCCACCACTGAATGTGAGCAGGCTGCAAATTAAACTTAATTAATGGGTTTGTTTGTATAAATATCATGTTGAGTTTGTTTCAGCATCAACCAATCGCAGTTCATCACCAATATCATGTTCCTGCTCACACAGTTCATGAAAGTCTAGTCCTAATGCCGAATTTAGACCAGGATTCACACGAGTGTGCTTGAAAAAGCTTTTATCATATTGTGTAAAGTACGACTAACCAGAGCCATGGTAGCAGTTTTTAAAAACCTGCACTGAAGTGTGTCATGCCTTGAACCTTAACTGATCTGTTTCAGAATTTCATTACAAAAGATTTTAGAGTTCAAAACAAGTATTCAGAAGCTTTACATAAAATTAAACTATGTTTTTTAAATAGATTGTTTCGCGGCCAAAAATAATCTATTATTACTGCGATCAGGTCAGCACGTTGGCAGATTAATCTGGCCCTGATTTCAGTTACTTTACAGATTTTACATAAAAAAGATATATAATAAGGTTGTAAAACAAAGATTTGTCAAAAATTAAACCAGTGAAAATGATTTGATGATATTTGACAAAAAACTGTATATAAAGTAGTTAAAACTAGCTAACTGTATATAAAGCAGTTAAACTAGCTAACTGTGTATAAAGTAGATAAACTAGCTAACTGTGTATAAAGCAGTTAAACTAGCTAACTGTGTATAAAGTAGATAAACTAGCTAACTGTATATAAAGCAGTTAAACTAGCTAACTGTGTATAAAGCAGTTAAACTAGCTAACTGTGTATAAAGCAGTTAAACTAGCTAACTGTGTATAAAGTAGATAAACTAGCTAACTGTATATAAAGCAGTTAAACTAGCTAACTGTATATAAAGTAGATAAACTAGCTAATTGTATATAAAGTAGATAAACTAGCTAATTGTATATAAAGTAGATAAACTAGCTAACTGTATATAAAGTAGATAAACTAGCTAACTGTATATAAAGCAGTTAAACTAGCTAACTGTATATAAAGCAGTTAAACTAGTTAACTGTATATAAAGTAGTTAAAACTAGCTTTTCTACTTTTTGAGGTTTTGAAAGCAGGACTTTTACTTGTGTTTTCACAGTGTGGTATTAGTAGCTACTACTACATAAGTAAAAGATCTGAATACTTCTTCCAGCGTATATAAGTAGAAAGCCGTACTTAAAAAGACTGTTTGTTAGATTTATGTGGAATTATAGACGTTCCCGAACACGACTGTCACTATTGTACTTGCCTTATGACAGAGGGGGGGTTAAATGTCCCACTCCACTTTGGTATTATTGGGCAACACAGTTAAGAACATTGTTGTTCTACTTCACAGACAGAGATGTTCCTCTCTGGAGGGAGATGGAGGAACTCCAGCTAAGTCTACCCCTCCCTATTTATTTGTACTCAGCAAACGTCAAAAATCTTAAAAAGAATACAACAAACTCTCCAGTGAGAAACATGATTGTCGTGTGGCACCAAGTTAAAAAGTATCTGAAAGAGACGTCCTCTCTCTCTGCCTTCAGTCCAACATGGAGAAATGACTCCTTCTCTCCAGGAAAAGCAGATGAGGGATTTAAATCTTGGGCTACAAAGGTGCTGGGAAAAATAGGAGATCTTTACAAGCCGCAAAAGCTGCTGATGACATTTGAAGAAATAGTTGATAAATTTTATATACCCCGTAAACACTTCTTTAAATACCTGCAGCTGAACACAACAAAATCAAACTTTATGCATCCCCTCACTGTCTATCATAGAAAAACTAATGACCATGAATTGTTTAAGGAAGGGCTTAATTTCCAAAACATATCAGCGGCTGGTAGATGGATGTACAGAGTGATCCGTGGAGAGGATGGAGGCATGAAGACGTCTCAGTGGAAGAGTGGGAGGAGAGAACTACTAATATTCATCAAGTTACTGCAATATAACTGGTTGATGCGAACGTATATAACCCCGGAAAAACCCAACAGATATAATAGAGCCGTACCCGATATCTGTACCAAATGTTCCACTGTATTTGGCAGAGTACTGAAATACAAAAATTCTGTCAAGAAGTGAAACAAAGCATCCAAGACATTTTACAGATTGCAGTACCCTTTGTCCCACAGCTGCTTATATTAGCTTTATACCAAAATAATTTGAAAATTGAAAAGAATCAACGAATATTTGTAGATTTAAGCATATTATTGGCAAAAAGAGTAATAACCCTCTCATGGGAAAACATCAGAAGACCAAGAGTAAGCAGATGGTTGTCTGAGCTATCTACAACTCTCCCTTTAGAGAAAATTACAACAAAATAAAACATCAACAACATCATTTCCATCAGATCTGGGACCCCTTCATGTGCTACATAACGGGAACAGACTTGACGCATATGATGGAAGTGCCTGGGGACGAGCAGATAGTGGACCAATACAACAGAAGTGTGTTTTGGGTTTTTCTTCTATAAAACGGACTAGAATAGAGTATAACTCATTGAACTGATACCAAACCAAGAACCGGAATAACATGGGGGGTGAAATCTGTTTGTTTTGTTTAACATTTAATTGTTTTTTTTTTGTTAAGTTGTAAAAATCAATAAAAAGAATGTTGGTAAAAAAAAAAGAAAGTCGTACTTCAAATTTGAACTTTCATATTTTGACTTTGATTGTACTGAAGTATTGAACAACAACGCAGACATCAGCTCCTGCCAGATCCAAAGCCACACATGTTGGTGACAGCATGCGGCTTTAAAAAGCTCCGACATGCAGGATGACTAACACACCGATCACAGCAGCAGCAGGCCTCACAGTGACGAGCCACCATGATTCAGGGTTAGAACAAAGTGTGCACTCACCATGTAATCAATCTACTACACACACACACACACACACACACACACACACACACACACACACACACACACGTGCAGTCAAGATTACATATTAGATGCTCAGTTAACGCAGCATGCAGCAACTCTGCACCTCCCTTCTGCTCCCACAGTTTTAAGCGTGAAGACAGTGCCATGGTTGATCAGGGGGTGAGGGGTGGGGGGGTGGGTTCAGGGGTGTGTTGGGAGGGGGGGGGGGTCACACAGATGTCAGCCAGATGTGACGTCAGAGTGGTGGTGTGTGAGCGCAGGGACACAAACAACCTGACAATAGAGAGAGACAGTTGAGAGTGAAGAAAGTGTCGGATGTGAGTTTCAACTTGAAGGTACTGAGACAGTAAAAGAACATTTCATTCCCTCGGATCGAATCAGTCAAACACACACTCATTTTTCCATTACTGAGATGTTTCACAGCCACTTTGTGTCCACTGAGGCGTCATTATTCTTTCAGAAACTCGTCTCCTCGTCCGTCTGTTCAGAGGCTGAGACGCTCTGTTGTCACATAATCAAGTCTTCAGGAAAGAGTCACACAAACTCTAACCCTCTTTTTCATTTTGGTGTCATCCATCATACTCTCGTGAGCTTTTTACCTGTCTGCATATCGTACTGACAGCCTGACAGGCCTGAGAGGAAGTCAGCAGTGAGAGGGGGAGCTGAAATCAGGCTTAAAGCTGCACTAATCAATATTTGATATTAACAATGGAAGAAATGATTGTGTGCCCCTGTTAGTGTCTTTCAGCTCATTGTTTTGGTTTTATGGTCCAAAACTTTACTGAGACAACAGAGAGGTGAGAAGACCCAGTCCGGCCTCAGCCTGGCCCCCCCTGCTGCCGTCTGGCCTCCACCACGAATACATGACTTTCTGTTATGCTGGTTTTTGCACATTACCATACCATAACGTATACTACGCATATTACACTGATACTGGACTTACGTTCAACAGGTGGACACAAACAGTTGAATGCTAGTGTTGCTCCGTTTCTGCTGGATGTGTAAATAGACAATCATCCGAGCTGACGCAGACGTGCTAATGTTCACTGACGAACTGTTTCACCGTTTTCAAAACATCCCATCCTGCAGTACGACATCCGCAGCATCATTCCATGTGTTTGTGGTTCTGTTTAGACTCACAGCTCTGGCCAAACCACCACGGGACTCTGGATGCGAACCTCGGACTCCTAAGTCCTGTTCTTTGTGAGCCCACCTTCCACCCCGACCACGCCCAAGTGATTGGTGGAGGGCACGGCGGGTTTATCAGAGACAGGTGGTGATTGGTGGAGGGCACGGCGGGTTTATCAGAGACAGGTGGTGGTTGGTGGAGGGCACGGCGGGTTTATCAGAGACAGGTGGTGGTTGGTGGAGGGCACGGCGGGTTTATCAGAGCGTCTTCACAATGAGAGGATGAGAGCCGAGGGAATGAATGAATCTGTGAGCCATAAAAACGAAGCCATCAGCTGAAAGGTGCTAGTAAGTAGACCTTGAGTTAAGATTTCTTGTTTTGAATGTATGAAGTGCTACGATGAGATCTTTGCTTTCGTTTCAGTACATTAAAACCTTCATTCGTGTCTTCGTTTGCAGCCAGTCGGATGATTGTAACTCCTGGTTCAGACTGCAGACGTCAACCGAACAAAATCAACCAGCTGCATTAAAGAACTCGCAGCATCTGTTTGTATCTGCCCTCCTGTCTGTAAACGTGTTGCTCTATAAATAAAGGTTATTATTAGTTTCCAGTCGGACCGTTCACACACTTTGATTCCTGTTTATTTCTCTGCCTCTCATGTTTCGATCTATGTATCTGAGCTTACTCATCTAATAATGGGGGGGCGAGCTCGAGTTCTGTTACGCATTTGTCTCATTTCAGAGGCACGTACCTCGCTCCAGAACCAGTCCGGTGAACTGCCTTCAGCCTGGATCACACAGAGTGAAAGCGACTGGTTGAGTTGGTCCCAGTAAACAACTCGACAGCTAGTTGAAAGAGGACGAGGCTCCGATCTCTGATCTCTGATCTGATCTTATAAACACAGCAAAGACACCAAAAAACTCTTCAGGATGACTTTCTGAACATACTGATTCCACATTTTACAACATATAAGTCAGACGACTCAAACCTAAACAGTTACAGGGGCCTACTCCAGCTCCTGAGTGACCAGCACCACTTGTTTTAAACTGTAGATCTCACACATGAGCAGACATATTTATGACCCATGGGGAGTCTCTAGAAACGTCCTCCTAAAGAGCCACCAGAGACAGAGACGAGCTCTACACAGAACAACCATAAAAACTAATGTTCCAGTGAAGAAGACGGCGTCTGAACTGGTGTTAAAGTCAAATCACAGCCCGGCTGCTGCAGCACCCAGGCCCCCGTCAGGCCCCCGTCAGGCCGCCTCACGTCATCTATAAATAAAACCTGGAGAATGTCATTACCTCTGATTGTCTCACTGGGGAGTCACCGACGGCGTACCTTAAAGAAACGGCAAAGAAACGTCTGAAAGATCCAGATGGTTTATGGCAAAATCCTGTGAGGCCCAACGAGAGTCCTGCTGTCACACAAACACCACCACAGACACCGTGGACAGACTGGGGGGGGGGGGGGGGGAGTCCAAAATAGAGTGACACATGGGGGTCTGCAGCCAATAACACACACACAGTGATAAGCAAGACGGCAGGGCTGACAGACGAGTCCTCTATAAATATCTGCAGGGGGAGGGGGAGGGAGGTCAGGAGGGGGGGGGGGAGGGGGGACACGACCCTGTTTGGAGAACTGGTTGAATCCAAATTCCCAGAAGAAGAAAAAAACACGATCAGGTGAAACTATTGTTTTTATCAACTTTATCTAAGACTTCTTCTCTAAAGGTGTTTGAATGTGTGTGTGTGTGTGTGTGTGTGTGTGTGGGGGGGGGGGGGGGTTAATGGACCCAGCTGTTCCTTCAGAGGACACAAGTGCACATGTGCAGATCTGCACTGCATCAGCTGTCCAGTTTGATTGACAGCTCCAGCTGAGAGTGAGTGGTGAGGAAGAGGAGGAGCTTCCTGGTGTCTTGGGGGGGGGGGGGGGGGGGGGGTAAATGTTTATATACGAATGATTTGTACCATTTCAAGAGAGAAAGATTGTTTACTGTTATATTTTATTATTTTCACTGAAAATCAAAGCCCACACCCTCCGTCTGCCTCGTGTCGTGTTGTTGATGCTTCGTCTCATCAGTTCATGAAATCCTCGGTAGTTTTAAACACTGATGATTTAATAAACCAAGACATTTACATGATTTAAGTCACTTTTAAAATACAAGATGTCATTTTTTTTTTTTTAATCTTGGTGAACTTGAGAAGCTCACCATTAGCTACCACGCTAGACAGCTAGCTTGCTAATGTTAATCACACTGTTTATGCTAATGTTCATTAGCCTAGAATGAATATTAGTAGCTCAAAGATCTGGTACTTTAGAGAGGACTACAAATCATGCCCAGAACTTTAACATGCTGGAGATAAATTCATGTTGTTTTTTCTAGCTAACCTAGCTGCTGCTGAGCAGTTTTAACATGTTGACCTGATGGTGGCGCTGATGAAGAGTCAGAGGATCACCAGAGTTACTACAGTTCATCCTGAGGGGACCATGAAGGTCTGAACCACATCTCATCACAGTCCATCCAGCAGCTGCTGACGTGTTTCAGTCTGGACCAAAGAGGACAGACGTGATGAGCTGCTGTCCATCACCAGCTAAAAACAGATCATCTTCATCAGCGACTTCAGTATAATTAATCCCATGAAGAAGAAGAAGAGCGCGGCTCTAAACTTCAGTTCAACGTCTCACTGTGGATTTAAAGCACATGAAGTGTAATCATACGTTTACATTTGATGCCGCTCACTTCTGGACTTACTGAGAGCTTCTGGGCGTCTCCTCTGGATGTCGATGATGATGATGATGATCTGAAGAGCTGCTCCTTCGATTAACTAACATCTGGAAAGCGGCCTTCATCTGGAGACAGTGCTGGAGTTTAACTAAGTACATGAACTCAAGTAACCTGAGGTACTTGTACTTTACTTGAGTCGTACTGCTTCTTGACTACACCTCAGAGTACTTTTTACTACATTTATCTGACAGCTTCAGTTACTTTACAAATTAAAACACAAAGCAAACGTGACAGGAGGCAACACGGAAAAAGGATTTTTATTCATGAACTGTTTTTACAAGCAGTCCAACACGCAACGTCCTACCTGTCTCCAAAACAAAACAAAAGATCATTGAAATAGAATAAATTTAATAATAATCATTGAATAATATTATCAATTATATATCAGTATTATCATAACCTTAATGGCAATAATAACCCAAAGCCAGTAGTATCTGTGTTTGTCTGTGGCATATGAAAAACAAAGAAGAGAGTTTCTGATGGTGTAAACTGGAGGATTCTCTACAGCGAGCGCTCGGCGGAGGAGAGTCGAGTGAGAGAGCGCTCCCCTCGCACGCAATAAATATGAAAGAGCAAAGAGTCCTGTATTCAAACAAAAATAATCATCTGGAACTCGCAGGTACAATATCTAAAGTCTTTATGTGCAAGATTTGAGCTGAAGTCTTCACCACAAACAATTATACTCACATCAAAACCCCCGTCCTCCCCCAACAATTTCATTTTGTTTTCTACATTAAATCTTTTAAATAAACCTAGAGCATTTCGTCATTTCATATACACATATATTTATATATACTTTGAATTTTTTTTTTTTCCTAAATGCCATCCTTTTTAAATGGTCGTGTGTTGAGCGTGTTTGAGAGTCTGTGTGGCGGGAAAGAAATCATGAAACGTACAAAGCGGTGATGAAGCGCACGTATGCTCACACACTCACATGACAAACACACAGTGTGAAAGAAAACCTGCAGCCACGAGACACACACACACACACACACACACGCGCACACGCACACCTCTTGGTTTGGTCACAGTTTTGAACCCTTCAAAAACTTCCACCGCAAAGTCCGTGTGTGTGTGTGTGTGTGTGTGTGTGTGTGTGTATGTGTGTGTGTGTGTGCGCAGTGGCTTTTATTCTGGCGGTTGCCGTGGTGAGAAGGGTCAAAGTTCAGAAAAGGAGGCTTCCCATTGGTTCCACTCAATCAGCAACAGTTATTTGGCACATTTAACAACTATTAAGTAACACATTGGGCTAAAAAGGTGCAACAACATAAATTTCAATGAAAACAATAAAAACCATTTTGGTTTACAAAAATAAAAGACACCTTGAGAGGTGACAACATTTCTCTATAAGACGATAATATCTCCCCCTGACTGGTAAAGGCTACAAAGAAAGAAAAGAATCACAATGCACCCTAATCCACCTCCTCCTACTGTAAGTCACATCACAGCTCTGGAAATGCATGGACGTCACAGACGAGGACACTGAACTGCATGAGAAATTAAAACCCTGAAATTAATGAATGTATCCGACAATAACTCGGCTCCTCCGCTTCCTCCGCCGCGTGTTCTTCAACACTTCGGTTAAAACGACTACAAACTTCGACGAGCTCCGTGACGCCGCCGGTGAAACCATAAAAAAAAAAAAGCCCCGATTAAAACGTTTCACCTCATCTGAACTGTGTCACATTCAGGAACAACAAAAAGGCATAAAATCAAAACTAGACTTCGAGGAAAACTCCACCCTGAAACACGTCAGACAGACGCTGCCATCTTGGTTTGAGCAGCTTCGAGGAGAAACAACCGTAAACGTTTTAGAGCAGAAGAAGAGGCTTCGTTCAAGAGCCGTCAGACTCTACCGTGGTTCTGATCAGGATGTAATGTTCACGTCATGAAGGATGGATGGTAGAGAGTCACATGTTGCTCCTGCGACGCTGAATGTGTGAGTGGAGGCCACGCCCACTTTGGAGTAGTCCAATCAAATCTCTCGTCACATTACAGAAGATGAAGACTCATTTCACGGCGACTTTAACAGAAATCTGAGTTTCTCTGTCGCCATGTTGACGCTGAGAGGTCTGAAACTGGTAATTACGATAAATCTGATATGTCATGAATGCAGCATGAGATCATTTCCAATCACACTGACATTTGTAACAAAACTAATTTGTAAAAATCGAGCCTTGGAACAAAACCGGCGCTCCGTCCTCTCCACGTCTAGACAGGGACGCTAACGCATTTACTAGTTCTGTTTTTAGTGACCTTTGACTGAGTCCAGGATGTGGGCTGAAGGTCACCGCCTGCGCAGACGGAGGACGGCGGGGACGTTTGTTAGACAGCTGGAGAGTTGGAGAGGTGACGTTAGAGATCGTGAACGTTACAGAAGCGTTTGGATGGACTGAAACACAGCAGCTCCAACATGTTGAGTCTGACAAGCTGCCGGTCAACATGGTCCACGTACAGGGAGTCCACCTGAACCGCCTGCAAACTGTTACAGAAGCTCTCAGCGGCACTTTCAGCTGTCTGACTTCACTGAAAAACAAATATGAGGATTTGTGTTTTGATTTGGAGAGTCCTTCATGTTCTTCTTCATCGGATCTGATTTAACGCACGTGCATCAGACCGTTCATCCATCGACAGAAAATTTATTTCGATTAATTGTTATTTTCCCACTGCTACTACCGACAGCTGCGTGCATTCTGGGAAAGGCAGGCCAACTCAACCAGTACAGAGCGGCGTGCATGCCGCAGGTTGCAGGAATGCAGGAACTTCATAACAACAGAAACCTCCTGAAAAGCCTCCGACATCAGAGACGATGAGTACAAACGGCTGTCTGGTGTGTTTGAGGGTGGACGTTTCCTTTAATTATCTTCAGCTCCTCCCGGCGCTCACAAGCATCTGCACCGACAGCCGACCGACTGAAGCCGCGAACCTACGAGGACGAACGTGCGCGAGCAGGACGACGACACGTGAAGGTCCTCGCCTCCACGCCTTCAAACTGACACAGTCCAACTGAGGTAATGCAGCGCTGCGAGGGATCGAAAGCTGTCACACTCCTGCCTGTCCACCCCCCCACCCGGCCTCCCCCTCCCAGCAGGTTGATGAGCCTCCTCCTCCTCCTCCTCTTATTCCTCCCACCCCGAAAAGCCAGGACAGATTCACGAACAGGCAGACAGAGAAGTCCCCGATAATGCAAACACGTTGGACTAAAACACTGGAGATGCACAGAGAAAGGTTTCTTATATACACTCAGAGTCACTGCCTCACCCCCCCTCCCCCCGCCACCTCTGTTTCTGCAAGTGTAGCCTTCATACACAATAGTTACACCGTTGTCCGTGGTTACCGATCCCCAGGTATACCAGTCTCCATGGTTCCCATAGCAACCGGCTGCTGTTTGTCAGCCAATGGAATCTCAGTCTCTATGGTAACTGGCTGCACAGGAGCCAATCTGAAAGAGTCTGTGGTCCTTGTACTTCCTGTTTTCTGCATTGGAATGATCAACCACCCCCACCCCACAAACGCCCTCCGCCTCTGTGTATCCGGGGGCGATATCTGCCACCAAGCGGGTCCTCCTGGGCGCTCAGGTGACTCAAGTAAATATTGATGTTGGCACTTCACGCACTTCAGTAACGGAGGGGGGGGGGGGGGGGGCAGGTAGAGGGAGGGGTGAGAGGAACCAGTCGAGCAGCCGTTTGTTTAGTTTGTTTTTCCTCTCGCAGAAACACATTCCTCGCTAAAGCGAGATCTCATCTGGGGGGCGGGGGCTCACAGCCGGCCAACAGCAAAGCTGACCGGATCTTTAGCTCTGTGAGGAGTCCGTCAGGCTGCTGTGGGTCCTGGTTCACAGAGATCCAAAAGAGAGGCCCCCCTCAGATTCAAACAGAGTGAGTGGGGGGGTAGGGTGGGGGGCACTGGAGGAGAGAGGAGGTGGGTGGGGGGGGGGCAGAGAAAAAGAGAAAGACAGGGGCACGAGAGGACCGGGCGCCCGTCCTCGTCACATTCATGCAGAGGTTCTTCACATGCTGAGTCCTCCCGAATGCTTCTCTCCTCGTCTTCCTCTCGTGAACTGGCAACGTCCCATGGCAGAAAAAAAACTAGATCACGCTTATGATTGGTCGTCATGGTGTGTGTGTGTGTGTGTGTGTGTGTGGGGGGGGGGGGGGGGGGGGGGGGGGGGGGTAAGAGGCTGGTGGGCATGGTCCATACACACACTGCGAGACATTGTGGGGGGGTGTCAGGACAAACGTCCTGCGGCTGATGAGGAGGGGGGATGCAGTGTGTGTGTGTGTGTGTGTGTGTGTGTGTGTGTGTGTGTGTGTGTGTGAGTGTCAAGGTGTGTATGTGTGCATATATATGTGTGTGTGTATTCACAGGCCATTGCTATTGCGGTGTGTGAGGGGAGGTTTGGAGAGCTCCACCACTCCCGCCCGGCCTTTCCCGATGACTTTGGGGGCGCGACGCAGCAGCTTCTGGGCCTCCGTGAACGCTTCGGTCAGCTCTTTCTTCCACTGCACGAACTCCGGATCGCTCTGCGGACAGAAACGACGACAGGAAGGGGTCGGCTCTTTGTCTTTGTCTCGTTGAGATTCACAAGTCATGACAGAACGTGCGGCGGCGGTCCTACCTCACACTGCAGCACAAACTGCTTCCCTCCTTTGATGCGCAGCAGGATACACTTCTTGTCTTTAATCTGCGTCTCCTCCACCGTCACGATCTGCTCCATCGTCAGCAGGTTTTGCTGTACACAAAACGAACCAATCAGAAAAGAGCAAAGGTGACGCGCAGTAAGCAGATAATGATGCGTCAAGGCTCAGCTGATGAGACAGTTACTGCAGAGCCGAGACCTGACATGGACCTGATCCCTATGAAGACTTAGGACTTGACAGCAACATCAAGGCTCAGTAAAATGATGTCATCGGGCGCCTGGAACATTTATTATTATTATTATTATTATTATTATTAATAGGTCTGTGCACTGAGAGGACTCACTAAAGTTCTTGGTCTATTGTCCCTCTGACCCAGGGCCAGGCTCTCACTTGTTTACAGGTAGCTGCAGCTCTTCTATATATCTGTGAGCCATTTCTAAAGAGTTCCAATCAGCTGACAGCCACAGACAGGAAGTCAGACAGTACTGAGAGACGGACTGACACCAGCTTTATCTTTCTGACCCTGAAGGAAACCTCTGAAGTTAAAGGAGCATCGTTGATCTTTTTGATTTCTGGATGTTTGTCCTCAGTCAGGGTTCAAAGGACTAACACTGAAGAGTAAAAACACTTCCACTGGTTTGCTTCTGAACGCTCGGGATATGACTCGGACTTTCCCCAAAAGAAAGCAGCTCTGAGTTCCTGCACTTGAACGCCTCTCAGGGTGGCTCTTCCTGCTGTTCATCTAGCAGCAGCAGCAGCAGTTTGAGGGTGAAAACACTGAAGCACACTACTGAGTCTGAAGCAGGGAGGTGGACTACAGCTCTAAACACCGTCTGGACAAACACAGCAGGGACCTGGACCTGGTGTTAACACTCACCCCATCTCTCTGCTTTTTAAAATGTTTTAGCCACTTCTCCTTCAGAGTGAAGACAGACAGACAGACAGACAGACAGACAGACAGACAGCGTTCATACACTGACAGACAGGTCAACAGCAGCAGAAATCCCTCTTCATGACGGACAGACATGAACACAGAGTGGAAAGTGATGAAGAGTGTGTTCTGGAGGGGAACTCACCCGTGACTCCCCCTCTCCCCTCCACTCCACACGGTTGGGGAACAGATAGAAGTATCGGCGCTGCCACTGAGTCAGGAACGGGTTCCCCAGCTTCAACATGTAGCCGTGCATTATGCAGTCCTTCCCCAAGGCGTAGTCTGCACACGGACACACACGGTTAGAAAGCAGCCGGCGGATTCTCTAACAACGTTTGTGTTTGTTGTCTGTGGTGATCATCATTACCCTCCTCGTGGCCCAGCTGCTTGTTCTTGGCCCTCTTGCGAGCCTCGTTCTTGTCCGTGTCCGAGTTGACCGCCTCGTAGACCGTCTCCGCCACTTCCTGCTGCCAGCGCTCCGATATGACCAGAGGGAAGTTCTTGTAGAGCTCCTGGTCACTGTCCAGCAGCTACAGGACGGACAGACGGAGAGAAAAGGTGCAGGACGTTTATACACAGCCGGGCTAGCCGCTTCACCCTACTTTAAGTATCTATGCTAGGCTAAGCTAACCAACTAGCTCAATAGTTAACACACAGAGATTGTCAAACATCTCTTGTAGCTTCATTAAACATTGAATGTTTAATCCAGAATTTGTAGTTCATATGCACTCGGGCCAGTTTATTAGGTACAGCTAGCTTAAACTAATGCAGTCTAGCAGCCCTGCAATAAATAAATGATTTAACATTATAATGTTAAATGTTTCTGCTTTAGAGACGTGTTCCATCATAGTTGGAAACTGCTGCTGTTGTGTTATACTGAGGGGTTTCTAATATTTTGTCCACCCTGTCTATATCAATGAAGATAGACTAAATATTTCCACAGCTCTCAGTTTAATGCAGTGATCTTTCTCATCTGTGGGCTCTTGTTCAGTTCACACTGGATGAACGTCACCACGCGGCCGTTAGTTGGATTGTTACTCCTGTTAATGAAGCGCCGTCTGGGGAAATGTGAACAAACGCTCCCGTCTTTATGTCTCTGCTGGAGGAACGACTCTGACTGCAGCCACATTAATGGTAATGAGTCTGTTGTTCCAGGAAGAAGAAAACAACCATACGCTGCTTTGAATTGCTTCTTTCCAAAACACCCAGCTTACTAATCTAAAGTTACACCTGCAGTGAAAGAAAGGATCAGAAACTTTCCATAAGATTAGGAACTGAAGCACAAACTACAGCCTCGACGTATTAACGGCTTTCTGAGAAACGTCAAGCCTTATGTCGCTTCCACCGCACAGAAGGAATACACAGAAAAGAGTCAACACTCAGAGACGCAACCCTCCCAGTTAGCTCTTAGCTGTTAGCATGCAGTGATCGTGTCAGAGCTCTGGTGTAATAACTTGTGGCCTGTTGGTTTATGGCTGTTTAATGTATTCAATCCTCCATTAAAGTTTACACTGCAGTGGACTATATAACAGGCAGGAGATGTTCCCTCCATGTCAGTGCAAAACCCCTTTCATTGTCATTATCAATTCATCTGCATATTATTTTCTTGATTTATAGATTCAATTGTTCTTTTCTAAACAAAAACAAAAGTCAGATGAGTGAAAAATCTGATTATATTAAGTTCTCCCAGACGCAAATTATTTCAGTGTATTATCATTTACGACGATGAATGTTCGGCTCTCCTCTGTTTAAATACTGATATACACATTTAGGTTGTCACGACATCGTTCACAGTCCGTTTACAGCGAGTGAGTGATGAACTGGTGTGTGGATGTGGAAGCTTCACCTTGATGCCTTTGGTGTCCTCTTCATCAAACGAGCCGATGTCGAAAGCATCTGCGGCGTTCACCTCCCCCCTGGGAGGAATTAAAGGAGGCGAGTACTACAGGAGGAAAAGGCAGAAAGAGAAACAAGTGTGAGCACAACAACAAGGCGACAGTCCCGTAGCAGCTCTTCCCTCAAGTGATGGGGTAACCATAGCAACTGTAACTGTACTGGACTAATGACTAGCGCGGCTCCATCCAGTGTTGCTTTCAGCAGAGAGCCGCGACTTGACCCGATGCTGCAGATGGAGACCAGGAGGCGTTTGTCTTTAAAAGGAGGAGACGATGAGTTCACACGTTGTATTACGAATGACACACACTAAAGTTAAAAAATCAGTTTGTAGACTCATGAAACTTCATCTCAGTGAACGTCAAGTCTACATTAATTCCATTATCATCATGTGATGAAGCAGATCATCTGAAACATGATGATGTAACTTTTAAAAAGGGATTTATAGATGAGCGTTAATGGTTTACTGCATCACTGCGGAGACTGCGCAGGGAGCTAACGTAGCTAATCGAAACATCATCTAAAGCTGCACAGAGCGTGTTCGAAAATGTTCAGCAAACATGTAAAGTACAGATTATCAGTGCTGTCACTTCCATCTAATGGTTGGTTCTGCTGGTTCTCCAGTGGGGGGCGTTCACAAAATGCAACGTCACTCTGATGTCCTGCTGCTCTCAGTGAACTACACTGTTGCTGTTCTGCTCATTAACACAACGAGATGTGAAACTGGAAAGAGATAATTACAACACCGAGACACCGTTTTACATTTGACTGAACTGAGGAAGACTTGTGGGTAAAGATGAAGCTGTTTGCTGCCTTTTAAGATGCAACTGCTTCTGAACAAATCTGAAGTCACCTGTTAAGAAGCTTAATGTTGGGTTACAGACAGGAGGTCGTGTTTGAATGAATCCCAACAGATTAAGAGCTTCACAGCCCTCACGTCACGTTTGTAGATAAAGAGTTCAACGCTGCAAAAACGCTGGTCTGGCCTTTTCAATTTGAACGTCCGAACCAAAATAAGAATTTTGTTGAAATGTACATTAACAAAAGGTCCAAACAGCAGCAACAGTTACTTTTACAAACGATGACAAATGTGTTCATGGACCAATCCACAACAATAATATTTGATTATATTAGTATGATGGGTTTTACACACATATCCAACTTTAAGTTCTGATAGCATTTGCTTTTGAAGAGCTTCCTGTGTATATAAATGTGTATTATTGTACAGATTATTAAGTGTGTGTGTGTGTGTGTGTGCACGGACTGCCTCATGTTTCTTTTGTGTGTGAAGTTTTGAGATGTTGAAAAACTTTTCCCCCAGAAGATAAAATAGATTGGCACCACCCGATAAGACGGATGTCATTTGTAAATCTTGTTTGTATTTGTCGATCATAAACAGGCGTTTGTCACGTCTCTCTACATCTAAACATATGAGAAGTGTGATAGCTGACTGTGGCTGTAAAAAGACCCCCGCTGGAGTCAGACAGGAGGAGGAGGCTCACAGGCTGGATGCAGAAATCTTTCAGACAGAAAAGAACAAAAGAGGATTGATGGAGAAAAAGCTGCTCGCTCACCTTCTGGAGGTACACCTGCTGCCAGTCGATGCCTTTGAAAAACTGGTGTTCCTTCACCTCTGGGGCTCTGCATGTGACAGACACAGAGGGGGGGGTGTTCACTGAGGTGTTAAGTTTACCTTTGTACACTAGGTGGCAGTGTTTGCCACATTACTCCCCTCAGACAAACACTCATAATCCTGCTATTTAGCCAGATGCCCAGTGCAGCCAGTGATCCATCACTCCGGTTTAGTCATAAGCTGATGGGAAACGACAGCGCTGATGAAATTAGTTAGGAACTCGGCTTCTATCGGATCACTTGATGTCCGTCTCTATCGTCTTCACTGCACCAGCCGGTGTTTCAGGCCTTAATGAGCACAAAATACGTCTGACTGATGAATTCATCTGCACGCCTGTGGACGTAAACGCTGATGTGGGACGGAGGTTAATGTGTGTGTGTGTGTGTGTGTGTGTGTCGTACCCTCGGCCCTGACAGCCAAGCCTCTTCGATACGTCTCTCTGCAGCAGCCCCTCCAGCAGGTCTTTGAGCTCTGCAGTGAAAGAGTCTGGTAGCTCCACATTCTGCCAGAGAGAAGGGGGGTGGGGGGGGTTGAAAAGTGAGAATGGGGTGTTTGAAAATAGACTGACATCGTTTTCACCTATTACTGTAGTACAGGGGGGTTTCAAGGAAGTCTGACACAACCCCAAACACCCCCCATCTACACCCCCACTTTGGAAATAGTTGAGTTTTTGTCTTGAAGGTTTTCAGCACAGAGCAGATCTCTGTATGTGTGGATGGAGGTTAGTGGCAGTGACATCCTGAGCCTACGTAATGTAAAAAAACAGATCTAATAATCATTTGGGGGCTTTGGTTTGAGGTAAACAGGAAGTATAATGTTGCCATGGAGGCAGTCAGTTAGCTAGCTGTTAGCAGCAACTTGAGCCCTGGTTTTTTTTTAGCCTGCATTTGTTTACATTTTGGCAAATCTGCACCATCAAAAGTAGCTGCATTAGCTATTAGCACTTCCTGTCTGCAGAGCACTCGTGGATGTACAGACAGCTATCACCGGATCACTGTGACACTGAAGGAAACTTAAAAACAGGAGGATTCTCAGGGAAGTTCTGGAGGTATGACGAGTGTCTTTTTGTCTGATTTCTAAGTGGATTTATGGACATTCACTCACAGTGGACATCTGAAATAAAGATATCGTCGGGAAGTGTGTGCATCATGTCTGTGTGCTCAGATTACACTGATTTATGAAGCACATTAATGGCCTCCATGAGCTGAACTACAATAATCAACTTCCTGTTGTCTTTAGGACACCTGTCCCTTTCCCCTCACGTCTCTCGCTCTGAGCCTCCGTCCCTTTCGTTTTCTGCTGACGGCCTTCACGTCTTCGTGTCTGAGACGTCTCCACGAGGCAGCTGAGAGCAGAATCTCTCGGGATCCGTTCCATCCCTCCTCCTATCCATCTCTTCCTGTCTTGGCTGCTCACTTCTCAGCCTTTTCACTGCTGTCTGCTTCTGTCGTGTTTATGTAATGAGACCATTCATCATGTTTAATAAACACAAAGACATATAGAGCTGTATTTTTAGCTGGTCGGGGCTGAATCGCAGCCCCCCCCCCCCCCCCCATCTCCCCCTCTCACACACATACACACCCACAGACGAGGATTACGAGGATAAACCAGATTAAGTGGCTGGATTAAAATTCTAATCTGGATTTATTGTGCTATGAAAGATCATACTTTCTCTGTTTAGAGGTCCTGCTCAGCCAAATAGTGCCTGTGTGTGTGTGTGTGTGTGTGTGTGTGTGTGTGTGTGTGTGTGTGTGTGTGGCACCCTTCTCAATAACTTCATGTCGTGAACAAAACACATAAATGGACACAGAGATTTGCTGCTGAAGAGTGAAGACGAGCAAAGCGTTGAAGATCACGACCACAGTTTGTAACCGTAACCTTGTCTGAGCTTGGATGTGAAGAAGGGAAAAAAGGTGGGTGAGAGCAGATATGTCACTGGGTGGGCTCAATGGACGCTATTCATCAGTGTTTGCTGAATCTGACACGTGACATCAAACAGCTCAACAGAATATTCCTCTAACAGACGATGACGGGCTGAACACACTCTGTACGTCCAATTAAACCTCAGTCCTCCTGAAATGTGTCCATAGCAACGGGTCTCCAGTAACCCTTGTTCTCTGAAAACATGATGATGCAAACTTTTGGAACTCGTCAGTTCAGATATTCAGTTTACAATCATGTCTGACAAAGAGAAGCCTCAAATCCTCACATCTCAGAAATGTATAAAATGACAAGAACAACAAAAAAATAAACATCGGATTATCCAGATAGTTGCAGATTACTTTTCTGTGGATTGAGCGATTGATTGATTGATTATCGCTCTAAATATGTTCTAATTAAGGCTGGGTATAGTCTGAAATGCTTCTGTAGTGTCAGAAACGTCTCTGAAAACATGGCGATTCTAACTTTTGGTCGGTTCTTGTCTCAGATCTGGGGAAGTGTTGATGTCGAAGAGTCTGACAACAAACAAGCAGTCAGACAGGTTGTTAACAAACCTCCTTATTCATTACTACCAACACTGCCTGTTGTAAACACCCATTAAGAAATTCTAATTTGGACTGACATAATTAACAGTGTCTGTAGCAAGTTGGACATGCAGACATGTTTCAAAACACCGGAATAATAATTTGTGTCTGGTTTGTTTTTTTCTCTAAAAATATTTAATTAACTCGTTAAAAACTAAAATTACGTCTCGATGATCCTCAGAGTTTGTGACCGGGATGCTTCAAGTTTCATACTGGACCCCGATTGGCTCCAAACTAGCTGTGATGTCATAAATCCTGCAGGTACATCCAGGTGTTAAACTGAGGAACTTCCATCCTTCAGCAGATTAATGTGAAAACAAACACATTCATCTTTCTGCATCGTGAAGCAACAAGAAGCAAAACACATTCTGGACTGAAGGACGACTTTAAACTTAATTCAAAACAGATGAAACTGCCTTGTGCATTTTAAAGCTTCTTTATTTTTTTAAAACCTGCCCGGACCACAGATCCCCGACTCGCTGAGTAAACTTGCGCTGAAGGTGGCTATAAATCCATTTGAACCCGGGGGGGTGTACTTTCACTACTAGTTCAGTTTATCTAAGCCGGGTTTCTGTCATATGCCTCATCTCCTGACACAGCAAGGTAAACAGGCGGCCGGGCGTCGGACGGTAGCAGCAGAGAGACTAAAAGACGACCCACCACACAAAGACGTTCGTCTCTGTCAGGGACGTGAAGGAAAACACTGCCCACACATTTAGAGAGCAGAATGTGGCTCACACAGGTAGATCTAAGTCTTCTAAAGAGCGTGCCTCTTCACACTCTGCAGTATGCATAGGGATATTTACATCTGTGTGCATTTGGGATTACTGTAAAGGTAAACAGACCAAACCCATGTGTTCAGGGTTAAGTAAAGAGCCTTATTGCCAATGTGCTTTAGAGCGTGTTTACACAGAGACTCCTTGTAATATGTGCATCCGCCATCATGTGCACCGCTGACTTCTAGGAAACATGCGGAGTGTGGATGTGTCTTACCATGGTGAGCGTCATGCGGTCGATCTCATGTTTGTCTTTGGTCTTATGCTGTCTGAAGGGACTGTGCCTGGACAGGAGAGGGCAGAGAGACACAGATACTGACACTCTGCACTGACTGTGGATTATTGGAAAAGAGGAGGGGGTGAGGGGGGGGCACAGAGAGGAGGGATGAGCGCTGGATGAGGAGGAGGAGAGCAAGATGAAGGAAAACCAAGAATACATGAGACACAAGCACAAACAGTCAAACTCCCCATACGTTCACATTCTTGGTTCCTAAATACTACAACAGATCCAGATCCAGATCCAGATCCAGATCCAGATCCAGATCGCTCTAATCAACCACCTGCGTGTTCGAATGCTGACTTGGAGCTTTAAGGGTGTTTGAGAGTTCACATTCAGTACTGAAGGAAAGCGGTTTGACTGTAGATGTGAACTCGCCCGTCCAGGGTCGCTGTATGTTAGCAGCTAAAGTTAGCTGGACGTCTTAACTAGCTTCAGTTGAATTTGTTGCTAGCGTACAGCTGTAGTGGTGAGGCACGATGGTTACCGCAAGAAAAAATGGTGGCGATGGATAACATGCAAAAACGCATCAAATGGCTAAGTCGGTCCTTGTCAAATGAAACTTCCAAAGTAAAAGTCTTCTAGAGGACGCGACAATAAAAGCGTTCTTTGAATCTACAAACTCATTCATCACTTGTGTTTTTTCAGGCCCATTAAACTGATTTGTGTCCAGCGTTCACTTCTTTTCCTGTTACTCGTTCCTCAGTAACAGAACTTGTGTTGCAATATCCGTCTAGGAAAAGTCTAGAAAGGAGAAGTCAGCTGAATGTGTTGCTAAGCAACGAGTCAACAAAAACAGACAGATACAGGTTTAAATGAACTATAAGTCCATCACACAGTTCACTTATACTCGTTTCTTACTGATGTGTTCATCAGGTGGTGTTTCAGATATATTTCATAACAAACACTGAAACAAGGGGCCTCGTGTAGGAACAGCTTTGTTCTTTAGTGGTGACGAGTGATGAAGACAATCTGTCACATTCACCTATTTTCTCATATTTAGGACAAAAAAACTCCACAAGCAGCCGTCGTCCAGCCCTGAGTTTACAGTAGAAACATGGAAATGTTCTTGCCTGACGTCCGTTATATGTGCGTTTAGTAATGCTTAGTCTTAAAATGTGAATTTAGGAACGTGTTTGTGTGCACATTCACACTTACTGTGACTGTTGGGCCTCCAAACACAGAACTTAAGAGGAAAACTAAATATATTATAGGCATTGAACATTACACCTTCTCTCTGTACATTAAGAGACGGAAAGACTGTCATCATTTAATCAGCCGAGCTGAAGCGAAGCAGTTTGGGATCAGATTGTTCCTCTGAATGCTGAGGAGGCAGCGGAGCGGCTACACTGGACGTCTCTGAGGGAGCTGAAGGATTCATGCTGGAGAGACAAACACAGTTTGATGCAGAACAACAGCCCCCGAGTGAGGCCCATATATAAGTAAACATATTTGACAGAACAGCATCTCTATCCAAGATACAAAGAGCGCCGTGCTCCACTTAGTGGAAGTGATCAAATGACAACTGGCAGCCTTGATGGGAAACTAGCAGCTTCCAAACTACATCTTCAATGAGTCTAATTGTTCAGCTGGAGCCAAACGACATCAGAATCCACTGCTGAAGCCCGGAAGGACGACGATCAATAAGTCTGAACTTTATGGATGATTGCATCCAGAGAGCTCAGGAGAAGTCAGGATTTAAGCAATAAAGCAAACATGGACTGTTTGGATGGTTTTCAACCGTCCCTAAAATACATGAGACAGCTTTGGAGGGTTGGAAGGTGTATTTTTGAACTTTGGGCCGAGTCAGGCTAGCTGTTTCCCCCTGCTTCCAGTCTTTATGCTAAGCTAGGCTAACAAAGTCCGACTCATCCTCTCTTGATTTATTGCCCTGCTCGAGCTGGAATAATCCTCATACTCAGATTCTGCAAGATGTTTATAGTCTGTGAAAGCCAGTCAGCTAAAACCGTATTTTCATGGAGAATAAATTATGTAATATTGTTTATAACAGAGTTCATGTGACTGAAATGTGTTTTACTTTCGAACAAAGAGGATTCAGACTTTTAAACTCAAGTGTTGAAACGTGTCCATCCATCTCTCCAGCAGCCAACCTTTCACCAAAGACCAACACACTCTTCCTCTTTAAAGTGTTCAAACACACTGATCTAAACATCAATGGAAAGACACGTCACACACACTCTCCTCGCTCAGACCTGGCAACCATTACACACACACACACACACACACTCGCTCTTCTTCCCCCTTTTACCTGATTTCTGACCTACTGGGCCCAGACCTGTGGCATTTACACACTCCAGATCAAACAAACACACACACACAGGTTGCACACAAACAAGATCAAACACACACCAAACAGACGGCGATGCGGAGAGCAGATTCAAAGAGGTTTACTCAGAGTGGCAGAAGAGGTTTGAAAGCAGGCAGGAAGTCGGGACACGGCGGGAGTAAAGAGCACAGAAGAAGAAAAAGATGAGATGAGAGACGGAGAAAAGGAGGAGCGGTTACCCTCGGAGGAGTTTGAAGAGCATGCAGCCTAAGGAGAACCAGTCGGCGCTGCTGTCGTACGCCGTCCCCTTCTGAAGAACCTCTGGAGCCATGTAGCCATGAGTGCCCCTGAGACAGACACCACAGCTTCAAGTCAGACACACACTCAGACAGGGTTAATATTAGAGGTGATCAAATATTTCCCCTCATCCCTCGTAATAACTGTAATAACACTTTTTAGATTCTGGCTGCTTCTGTGATACATGATGATGATGCTGCTGCAGGAAATCATGTCACCTTCATCATCACCACAAACAGAAAACAAACAGCAACAAAAAAAAAAAAAATCACAAATCATAAAATCTAACTTATTAAACTTCATAAACAAACACGTCTCTATCACCAGGCTCAACAACAACAGGGCTACACGTTTAAACAAACACTGTATTAATAACATCACTGCAACACAACAACCATAAATAATATTTAAATCAGAATCAGCCCCTGTGAGAATGGAGTGTGACTGCGATACGTACACGCTGGCGTGAGGTTTCTTCTTGGAGAAGTCGCATGCCAGGCCGAGGTCGGAGATCCGAACATGGCCGTGTTCATCCAACAGGATATTAGCTGGCTGAGGGAGGACACACACGTGGGCAGAGAGAGGGATAGAGAGGGCGATATGGATGGACAACATGAGAGATAAGATCATAAGCATAGGAAACAATGTTGGAGACCTCACTAATTCACGACTTAAGTTACAATTTCCGCTCACCAGGAGAAAATTCTGCGTGGATACAATAAAAGAAAACCTCCTGTCCTGGTTATCCTCCGCTGTTTGGCAAAACCGTGACTCACTCACTCTCTTTCCCCTCCAACACTCAGCCTAAAAGTATTATCTGCATTGTGCTGCACTGTTTATTGAAGCCCTAAAACTGTTCCCTGACTTCCAGCAAAATATATCTGTTATTATGGCAACCAGTCCAAACAGGGGAATTGGAGGAAAAACAGAGGACAGTTGAAAACACGGCTGATATAGCATCTGTGGAGGTGTGATGGTGGCTCAGTGGACTGAGTCACAGAGCTCAGAACTGTAATGTTCAGGGTCTGAATCCGTGTCACCTGTTTCCTACAATCCAAAATATGAAACTTTCTTATGAACATGCTGTGAAATGAGTCTTTTTATGGGATTTGTTGACAATAAGACAAATAAAGAATATCATTATCATTATTAAACTGTGGCTGTTTCAGGACTTGGGGGACACGGGACACGGTGGGATCAGAGGGGTCTACCTTGAGGTCTCTGTAGACGACGAAGCGGTTGTGCATGTGCTCCAGACCCAGGATGATTTCAGCCGCATAGAAGCGCATCTCTTTCTCGCTGAACACGCCGTGCTGAGACAGGTGGTAGTGCAGGTCGCCCCCTGAACACACACACACACACACACAGAACATAAAGTGTGTCAGCATGACCTCATAACACCTCATGCCTCAATCAATGTCCATCAATAAGTTGTGGTAATCTTCTCGGGGGAGAAAATGAGAATCGATGGGAGGCCTTCTATGACTCTGTCCTCCCCAACGGTCTCTGTCTTAACATGTATTGACTCGCTGTATTTATAGCACAACTGCAGCTGAACAGTGTGCACCCTCACACTGTACACGGTCTGATGATGACTGTGTTTGTGAGTGTTGACTTTAAAAGGTGACTCAGGCTTTGATTGTGAGACTGGCTGGAAGCTCAGAAACTGGCTGCTCGCCGGTCCACCCTTAAGAGGAAACACTGACGCTGAGGCGCGAGGAGCGTTAGAAGAAGGCCGATATCAGATGTTCGGCAGGTCGCTGCGGTGTGACGCGTCATCAGTGAGGTCAAAATCCCATCAGCTCTTGATTCTCTGGGGGAGGAAAGACCCGACCGGCCGGCGACACTCTCAGTAATCTGATCTTTGTGCCTCAGGATGGACTGACGGGGGCCTGAGTTTAGTCTGGCCAGGCGGGGCGGAGGTCACCTTACCGTTCATGAGGTCCAGGATGAAGCAGAGCTTGTCGGGGGTGTGGAAGGCGTACGTCATGCACACGATGAACGGGCAGTCCTGCAGAGGTGGAGGGTCAGCAGGGACGTGCAATCAAAAACAATCGACAATGTAAACAGGAAGTCATCGAAGCATCGTGACGCCCAAAAACAACAACTGTAGTGGGGAAGAGTTTCGATGAAACACAACTTTTCATATTGATATCTGCGTGAGTCAGTGATACTCATGCAGTTCAGAATGAGTGGGACTACATCCGATTAGCTCTAAACAGGTCATATATTAGCATGCTAACGTTAGCTGTGTCAGTCGGTGTGCTGAGTTTAACCTCAAGCAGCTCGCGGTGTGTAACTCACCCCTGTGCTGACTAATGACAGCATGATTCTTTCATTGAGCGCTAGAGTCTCCCCCTGCTTCATCTTGATCCTCTTCTTGTCCAAACACTTCATGGCATACCTGACAGTCAAACAACACACAGCACAGGTCACACACAGGAGCTCCCAGCACGAATGTATTTTATTCCCTTTGTATTTCTTTTTTTCCTCCTTACATCTTCCCCGTGTCGGCCTTCCTGCAGCCGTACACCTCTCCGAAGCCGCCCCTGCCGATGATCCGATGCACGCTGAAGTCGTTCATGGTCAGCTGAGGACAGATCAGTGAGCAGGCGGACTTTAAGAGGCAGGACGGGACTGAAAGTATCTTTTAGAGGGCTTTACAAGCCAAACTGTACCGAAAGCAAAGCAGACCGACCACAGGCTTGTGTGAGAGCAGATCCCCGCTAATGGTCGTTCTTAACGGATGTTAGTATGTGGGCGGCGGCGCGGCTGCTGTGATCCCATCACAAGATGGTCTCTAGTTTCAGCATGAATTCAAAAGCTGAACTATCAAATTTCAGCATGAAGTTCAACAAAAAACACAGTCAAAACTGACGTGAATAAACACCCACAAATCCACTTGATAATGATGATAAATGATAAAAAAAAGATGCTCCTTATAACTCAGAACCTGCCTGAGAAGTTTTCTTCAGTATCACAGCGACCAGTGATTCTGTACATCCATGGGTACACTGCAAACATTTAGCCTGTGTTGAATACCCAGCGAGATACAGACAAAAAACCTGGCGTCGGTGTGACTGGGGTGTTGGTCTGGACCACATTAACCAAACTACAGGTGTGAAAGTGACTTCTGAAAGCTTGTACTCACGTGGATGTTGAGCTCCACGTTCTTCCACTGGCAAAAACGAGTAAATTTGTCACTGAGGAGAGAAAAAAAGAAGAAAAACCAGAGTGTAAACTGTGAATTTAATGAATGCGGTGAAGAAATGGTGAAACTCTTCCATCCAGTCCCCACCCCCACCCCCACCTTCCCCGTCTTACCTCTCAATGAACTTCTGGAAGATCTTCCCTCTCAAGCTGTCACAGATCTCCACTATGTATGGCTGCAGGGGGGGGGGGTACAGACACACAAACAGCAGTTCAGTATGTGAATACATCGTCTTACTGTGACTGAACTGGACTGTGGTCAGTTCCTGTCACTGAGGCTTCTGTCGCCTGTATGTTCCAGCTGAATATGACAGAGCTCACAACATATACAAGAAACACTGACAGGTTGATGGAATATCTCTGAGGGGAAATTCACTGGATAATTTTACATCCAGAATAAGATCCGTGTTGTCGCCTAAAAGAGGAAATTGTTGATTAGATTTATTGAGCTGAAAGAAAACAACTGTTGTTTCTTTTCTCACAGGACTGTTTTTTACTGGGTGGCCTTTTGGCAACTGATGTTCCACACTAAATGCATAATTACCAACCGTATGAATCGGAGAATCTAGAGTTTAAAGGGGACCTATTATGCGCTTCCAGCTCTTTATTTTATAAATTTATATATTCTGGGACTCCACTAGAGTAGCTTTACATGATTCACAGTCCTTATTTATCTCATACTGGCCCCCCAGTTCATCCTGTCTGAAACAACACGATTTAGCTCCAGTCTCTTTAAAAGCCCACTTTCTCCTGATTGGCCCTTCCCGGAGGACCACGGAGAGCCGCTGAGCACCGTCGCTTCGTGAGGGTAATATTATATTTCATCAAGTGTAATAATGTTTTCTGTAAAGTCATCGTACTGACTTTTTAACAGTAAAAGACACCAATACACACAGTCCAAAATGAGGGATTCAAACAAATCAAGTCCCGTTATGAGCTTTTAGGCCGCAGGCTTTTCACACGTTAGGAAGATGAAGACTTCTGACATTATTATTATTCATTTATCTGTTGTTATTTCTCACGTTCTGAATCTACTAACAAGGGAAAAGGACTTACTGAAACTCATACGGGAAAAAAATAAAATAATGAAAATAAAACGTTTTGCCTTGAGACTGCAGCGTACTGTAGAAATAAGGCTTGCAAAGGTTACTGTGTGTGCGTGTGTGTGTGTGTGTGTGCGTGATTTCGATTAGACTGAGATGTTCATCTGTTATTCTTTTTCAATAATAATATTCTTTGATGGAAGACATTTTGACGTGTCACAGGTGTAAATAACGTTAATGATGGCTGAATTCCATTTAGCTCTTCTGTTTCAGGTGGTTCCCTCTCACTCTTCAGTCTTCATGAACACAGTACAAGAAAAAACAAACACTCATATACGTGTTGAAAGGTGTTTTACCTGGAAGAGAGTTGGGGGAACCAGTTTCTTTGCTAAGTGGCTCTGCACGTGGTCCACGGCTTTCTTAGAAAATGGCTGAGACAAAGAGGAGGAAATAAGGATGGGTCATTAAAAAATGCAGCGTTACCAGTAATTTCACTTCTGCTTTCTCTGCGTCCTCGAATGTAACATGACCAGGACATTGCGCTGCTGCTGCGAGGCCGCTACCAACACTAATATCTGTGTGTGTTTAATAACTTCCTCCCTGTATACAGCAGCGAGCACTAACTTCACTTTACATGCCTAATTGTTGCCTTGCAGGAGGACTGAAGCTGCGGTGGCAGTTTGTGGTGTGTGTGGATGGACTCTGGCAGAGGCACCTCCCATCATCACTCTGTGTTCGAGTACGTGGAGTCATTTACTCTAAATCCACTCCTTTTAGTTAGTAAATCATCAGTTGCTTTACTACAGTATGGACTTTCTTACACACATTTGTAACGAGTGGAAACCGAAAATATAGAGAGGAGGTGATGGTATAATCACTGTTGTGGTTGTTGTTTTTTTTTACCTCTTCCGCCGTGAACTGGGAGGGGGAACATTATTAGTGTGGTCTGATCTGACATGATAAGTGTTTCATATTAAATACATTTTATTTTCATTGTGCGTAAGTCACTGTGACTTTTATGTAAAGTTTATAAAGTTTGTAAAATTGCCAGAACATTTCGGTAACGAGGTCTGAAAGGAGCTTCTGTCCTGGTGGTCATCCAGAACTCATAGAACTGTGGTCACGTATGTAACTCTTGTTGTTCTGGGTTTGAGTGTGTTTTTCCACTGTGAGGCGGGTGTGTTGATGCTAAACCCGGGTGTTGTGTCCGTGTCTGGGGGGTTCCCGACCTCTCTGACTTGTGATGTCCTAAAAGACAAAACAATATCTACTGATCGTCTACGAGCTGTGAGCACTTCTCAGTAGAGATGAAATTATTCATATTATATCATTTATATATAGAATTTCAGGAGATTACCTTGGTCTCTCATGAAACTGAAATCTTTCACTGCTTTCTGACATTTTAGAAACCAAACAATTATCGAATTAGAAAATAATTCAATGATGCAGATTCAATGATGATGAAAACAACTGTTAGCTGCAGCTCTACGTCTCAGTCTCACAAAAACTACCCAGTACTTCACAAGAACAAAGATTTAACACGACTGGAGAGAAATAAACATTTTTCCAGAAGAAAACCCCTCTTTTCTTTTTCTCAGATTTATCTTATCGAAGGTCTTATCAAGGTGTGAGACCGGGACCCCCTACAGTCCAGCGACCTGCAGCCAGAAGCGCAGGGGGACTTGACTCGAGTGCATTAGTGTGGATCTGAAGGTGCCCTCACGTGTGAACAGGACAGGAGCTCCTTCATGATGTAGCCGTCGTAAATCTGCCGGCTGCGGCTCAACCTCTCCTCCTCGGAGTCCAGCTTCTCGTAGTCCTTAATCTGAAACAGACACACGAGGTCAGCTTAACACTACAACAAAACAACGCAAAGCGCTTCCTGGGAGGGCCGAATCTGAATGAGCGGGATTACAGGCCTAATCTCTCACCCATCCCATGACGCCGTCTAATCCCAAACACACACGGGACACTTTAGACTTACTTCTTCGTAGAACTTGAGCTGCGGCACGGCCTCGTCGATCTCATTCATACAGAAGTCCTTGAACAGCAGGAAGCCTGGAGGACACAAAGAACAGGGACACCGTGAGGAGAAGCACCAAACACTACTGACTGATCCAATTCTGATAACTTTTACTTTAAAACAACATTTTGCTTTCTTTCTCTGAAGTTTAACTGGCAGTGAGATTCTAAAGTCGCACTTTGATTGAATGACGGCGTACGTCATTTCCTGTTAGTACAAAATGGCAAAACACTTCTAGTATACTAACTGCAAAAACACAATATTAGTACGTAGAATATACTGACGGACTTTTCAGTCAATACTCTAGCGCCATCATCAGCTTTTAACGTTAGCATGCTAACACGCTAAAATAATGTGGCCATGGTTGACATTACTTTCAGTTTGGGGACAGTGTCATTGTGGGCATGTTGACATGTTGACATAGTAACCACACTGAACTTTTTACTCCACCACCACAAAAACACTTGGACCTAAACTTTAATCCATTTTACAGTTTGGTTTTCTTTCCAGTGAGCCTCACAGAGCCCAGAGCTTCAGGCTGTGGTCTACGTACAGTGTACCACATTATGTACACACTGTATTTGGTTTATTTTGTGTGAATTTATCCACCAGATGCCCTCAAAAATGCCACAATAGTGAAGCTCCAATGCATGATGCAGCTACATCTGCATGCATCAGTGCTGTATAACAGTCGAGTCAAGTCCAGTGTCCGAGTGTCCAGCAGGCGCACGCACACACGCAGAAGTAAACAACTGGAACACCACATGAACATGAAAGAAGGGCAGCTGTATTAGGCGTAATAATGGATTGAGGTTGTCCTGTTCTTATTAGGGCCTCTAAAGCAGCTGATTCTGAGCCTCCAGCCTACAAATGTGTATACACACACACACACACACACACACACACACACACACACACACACACACACACACACACACACACACACACACACACACACACACACAACTACAGTAGATGGCACCAGGCATCATTAGCTGAGAATGACACACTCCGTGTCACTCTCAAACACACCAACAATGGATAATAATCTCACGACGTGTAGTCAAATCCACACTCGGTGAAACATTATCTGAGGAAGAGGAGGGGTGGGGGACATAAAAAACGCATCCACATTGCCTGCGGAGATGAGACGCACTGTTGCCATGGTAATTGCCTCCGTGGCTACCAGCTATGTGTGTACAATGGTGTGGAGACACAGAGATGAGATGTACAGTAGACGGTGCTGCTCGCCAGGAGGTTCTGGTGATCCCCCGGTTACTAGATAACGTCACACTACAGGGTGGCTTCAGTTACTGAAACAAAGACGGACATCAGGAGGAGACAACTAGAGACAACTAGAGAGAGAGGAGTAATGAGATAAGCAGCAGCATGTTGCATGTCGCTGAGACATAGTGTCAGTCAGTGTTTTACTGCGTCGGTATTCTCTTCTCTGTGGCTTTACCCGATTAGCATCAGGTGTTAGCAAAAATAGACGGCTAACAAGATCTCAATCTAGACACAGATCACGGGTCTGATCGGCCTGATGTAGGACTGTAGGACATCGCAGTGTGAGCGCAGCATGGTGGACTGATGGAAGGCCTGAGAAGATGTGGCGTTACAATAATTGTACAGTGTTGGCCCCAACCAGAGCAACACGATCAGTTGTATCAGTTCACAGGGAAACATGGAGGAAGTGTTTACATCAACAGGGACTGCAGCAGCAGACTTATAAATATGATAAACATATGAAACTATAAATAAAGTCTCTATTTGAAACAGGCCTGTTCTCTCTGACTGATATTTCACGACAGTTTAGTTGCAGAAATCAGCCTCAGAACAAACAGAAAATGAGCTTCTCAGCTTCTAAAAAGTGGCTTTTGTTTCAACGTAGCGGCGTCACTGATTCAGTTTGAGGCGCGCTCGGAGCACAAGCCATTTGTTTTGGGCCTCTCGCCTACTATCATCCATTCTCACTTCTTCCTCTCTGCTTTATCTCTCCTCCAGACGTGATGCATCATTTCCCCTCTGCTCCGACGCTGACACCCAGGCTCATACAAACAAACGTGCTCACATGCACCCACACATGGTGTATGTACACAGCCGACTGCACAGGGCATCCTTGTTTGCAGAATGGGTGCTACTGACAACCCCCCCCCACACACACACACACACGTCTTCAACAGCAAGGACTAAACGTGCAAGAGAGGTATTAAGAGAGAGGGACAGAGAGGAAAACGACGAGTTCTTACATCACCAAGACTCAAGGATTAACCTTAATCGCTGAACACTTCAACACTGCCCAGCTAATTCAACAAATGGCCTCTTCCAGAGAACACACACACACACACAGACACACACAGACACAGACACAGACACAGACACACACACAGACACACACACAGACACAGACACAGACACAGACACAGACACACACACACACACACACACACACACACACACACACACACACACACACACACACCTAGCTGAAGCTCAAATCAGACGTGAGTTCCTCTGAGCTTTGTCTCATTAGCGAGATCACCTGAACTGTCTATAAATACCGAGCCGGCTTGTTCCGACAGCGGCCTCCGTCCTCCATCATCAGCGCACACACAAGGCAACAGTTGGCCTCGCTGCGTGGAGCAGGTGGAGAACCAGAGCCGGTTCTCGACTGGAACCAGAACTGAGGATCCATTACAAAATGTGACATTTGAGTTCTGAAAGCCAACTTTAGACCTGCGGCACTTCAGTCTACATCGCGTATTAGCTTCACTCCCAGCAGAGCGACACAGCCGACAGTCTGCAACCATTACGTCTTCAATCATAATCGATTCATGTGCCGGTTAGTTTCTGGATGAATCGATTAATCGTCTAAAATATTGATGGTTTAGCTTCCAAAGTGAGAACTGGTTAACGTCACAGTAACCTGGACATCTTTGGGTTTATGTCTGTTGGTTGACAAAACATCATATTTGATGATGTTACCTTGAAATCGGCCATTTTTCACTATTTTCTGATGTTTTAGAGACTAAATGATTCATCAACAAAATATTTGGCTGCAATATTTTGTAGCCCTAATAAAACATCTTAAAGCCCAACGATGACGAAAGCAGCAGCTGCTCACATCTGAGCAAATGTTTGGCATCTCCGCTTGGAGATCGATTTCTTTTATGGATTAATAATAACTAATCAATAATTGTTTCAGCTGTAGGTATGTTTCTACTGTTTACCTTTCAATCATCGCCACAGAGGAGAAAATGGCCGTCACCATGATAACTTATAAAACCCTGCTTCATATATTATAAAACATTAGATGAATCCTCAAATTCATGGATTTATTACTCAAACTAGATTTAGTGGATTATATTTCATCGTGTATCACACCTACACAAAATAAATACTCATCATGTACGATACCGAGTATCTGAACAAACCACGCTTGATGAGCAGAATCTTAAAGAAGAGTTCTGTATTTTTACCGCCACACAGAAGGCGTATTTATCTCCGTCTTCTCTCTGTTCCCATCAGCGTTACCTTTCAGGAAGTACAACTTTTCACATGTGTTTCATTCACTCTCACGTCCTTTTCTCACATGGATATGTTGAGTCAGCATTCATTAACAAATACAAGTATGTAGTGTCTTTTTACGGTCAGGGTCTCTGACTCTGAGTGAACGTGAGCAGACGGAAAGTGTTGGTGTTGACACGACGCAGCGTTGGAGCTTCATTTTATGGAAAAGGGTTTCTTAAAAAAAAATAGTTTCTTATTGGAGGCTCATGTGAGACAAGGGATGACTTGACTGTGTTGCATTATACATACACTGACCTTTACTGGTGGAAGAGAGCCAGCACCGAGAGAACACAGTGTGTGTGTGTGTGTGTGTGTGTGTGTGTGTGTGTGTGTGTTGCACAATGTGACAGATATTCATTCAAGTGCAACATCAGGATTAGCAAACAATGTTAAGTATTCTCCCGGTCTTGCTGCTGTCTGATAGTGATTACCATGTGTGAGTGCAGGCTAAAGACCACTACTGTTAGCTGCAGAAATGCTAATCACCGAGCTGTGAATATTTGTTTGGCATTGTGATGTCATAAAGTGGGTTTCTGTTCCAGCACCGGCTCAGTGTCATAAATAAAACCACGATAAAATGGCTGAACGCTGAACTGCGCCGCTGCATGAGATGAGCTATACAAACAAAGCTGCCTTGCCTTACGGCACAGTACAGGTAGTGCCGGTTCTCCACTACAGTGTTGAACTGTTTTTCTCTGTTTTCACTCCCTTTGTTTACGGGCTTATAGCACAGTCACTACGTGTCTTTGATAGTCACATATATAACATATAATACAAGAATACAAGATGTCACCGATATATATATACATATATATAGATATATATACACACATATACATACATACATATGTATGTTTTATATATACGTATATACATACATATATATATATATCATAAGGTCATGGTTGCTTTTACTTGAAGGACATGCTGCACATAAAAAAATACAATAAATACAAAAACATACTTCAGCACACTACTCACAGCAGTAACTGGAGTACTGTGGGTATTAAGGAAACATCATGATTTCATTATGATGAACATTTTTGTGATTTCTACGCCGACCTATAGACGTCACTGAAAGACAGACAGCGAGTGTTTATGTCATGTGTCGCAGTTGTTTCTCACACTGTGTAATATTACTTAAATACTATGAACAACCTGTATTTATGGTTGTGATCTGTGTGATATGGTGAAGTGGACTCGGTCCTCCACACTCTACTCCTACTCCACATGCTTTTACGTATTGGCTACTCCAAATTCCGGCCCATGCGATTAATACTTGAAAACCAAAGCACACAGGCAAGCCTAGGCTCATTTTTCTGAATATGAATCCATCCCACACTGTACATTTAATTCCCCTGAGGTCTGTGATCTGCTCGTTAAAAAGGCAGAACAACTAGAACTTTGTATGATAATTAATAAAACCTGTCAGTGCAGTCTGAACACGAGCAGCAGAATATAACGAATTCTAATCAAATATTTATCAGATGTAATTAAGCCTGATCAGTGTCGCAGATCCTATTTTGAATTTGTATTATTACATGAAAATAAAGTTACTGTTACTGTAATCTTGTGCACTACACACTTGAAAGCACGATTAAATGTTAAATGATGCACCTTTAAAAGAAATGCTAATTTTAAAGACACTTTCATTATGATCATGAGACCACAGCTGAGGTCAGAAGTCATTTACAAAGAAAAAGTCCTTTCGGCTTTCACGACAGCTTCTACCTTCATCAACACTCGACTGTTTGCAGAACTTAAAACAAATGGTGATGGAGCGGATGTCTCGTCCTGGAACAACGTTGACTGTTTACAAAGCCTGCTGCAGCGAATATGCTAAACGAGACTTCGGCTCTCAACAGCTGAACACTCTGTACTTGTTGTACCAATTCAAGCGACTTACATCAAATTATGGACACCTTGAGACTTCAGTTTATTAAAAACCAACAAGCTGAGAGACTTAAGCATGTGGAGGGACGCTCCAGAGCAGAAACTCTGATTTATACGTGTGGGTTCAGACCTAACTGGCTAACGAGACACGCAGGACGAAACAATAAAGAATATGAGCATATGGAGAGAGTCTGCAGGCCTGCTGGCTGGACTCCACTCGGCTTCATCACATCTGCTCATCCAATCACATCCAAGCTGGATGCATCTAAAGTCGTATTTGGGAACGTTACGATCAATCACTGCACACTGGATGAAACCGATGTGGTCACCAACAGATGCTGTAACCTTGATCATATTCAGAGGAGATGAAGACAAAACGAAGTTCAAATGAAGACACAGACTGTCGGAGTTAAAACATCACACTTGAACACACACAGAGTCTGGAGAGGGGAGCAGGACGGGTCAGGGGGAAAATGAAAAGTGGGCAACAAAGCGAGAAGCTTACATCTGTCTCTGTGGAGGGGAGATAAATAGTGAGCCAGTGCTGCACTGCATGTTAACAGAGCACCAATAAATACCAGCCACTCTGGAAGGCAATAAGAGGTACGGTGCCAGTGGCATGATGGGTAAAGGCTTCGGTCGCACCTGCATCTAAAACGGCTGTTCAGAATACATTCACTTCAGAGTGTGTGTGTGTGTGTGTGTGTGTGTGTGTGTGTGTGTGTGTGTGACTCACATCATTGCATCAATCCATCAGTGTTTTTGTTATGTTTCTATGTTTCTACACAGATTTATCTGTGATCTTCCTTTCATTAGTCACCTGTCACATGACAGGTTGAGGTTGGAGGTTCATTCTTAGCCGCTCTGGAGCTTTCAAATCGTACTGCACAGTTTCCAGCATGGAGAAGTCCTTCAGGTGCTCAGACAAAAAGGACATGTTATTATTTCATGTATGATCACATGACAACTGAGCAAACTCCATCTGCTGAGGAAGATCATGTGACACGACCAGAAGCTCCAGAGCAGCTACCTTGTGGACCTTGACATGGTTTTGTCAGACCAGAAGTCATAGAGAAGTTTATTTTTATTTTTATCATTATTATTATTAAGGGTATGTTTGAAATCAGTATATGACAGCAGTATGATGGTTATCATTTAAAAAGAAACAGTGCAGTAGAATAATGTGACTCCAGAACATTACTAGAACATTATTATCATCATTATTATTATTATTATTATATAAATGACTATCATGGCTCGGTTACTGTCATATGCAATTGGTAGAGTCCAGTAACTCCAACCAGCTGGAATCAGATTCCTTTGATGTGAAGATAGTGTGAATCATGATGGATGAATAAAGGACAGACGTGAGAAGGACTGGAGGCGTGGACAGTCTGTCCACATACACATCGCGGCCTCTAGGAGGAACGCTGCATTCTGGGAAAGCGGATCGCCAAGGCTCTTTCCATTTATTGCTCTCCTTTAACGTCCTCCTCTCCGTTTCCTCTGCAATTCTCATCACCTATTTTATTTCTCCTTTAATCAATTTCATTTCTCCCTGTCGACAAGCAAATGCAGCAGTTCTGGTCAGGTTCCCATGGCAACCACAGTTGCTAGGCAACACACGACTCTCCATCATCCATTCCAGAAGTCTGACAGATGGAGAGGGAGAATGCCAAGGCAAGAGTGAGAGAAGGGGGGGGGGGGAGTTGAGAAAGAATGAAGAAGAAGAATGAAAACAGAGGAGGAGGAGGATGAGAGGAAGAGAGGGAGAGAAGAGGAGGAAGAGAGGAGGAGGAGAGGAGGAGAGGAGGAAGAGAGGAATAGGAGGAGGAAAAGAGAAAGAGGAGAGGAAGAGGAGAAGAGGAGGAGAAGAAGAGAGGAATAGGAGGAGGAAGAGGAGGGGGAGGAGGAGGAGGAGGAGTAGAGGAGGAGAGGAGAAGAGGAGAAGGAGAGATGATGCAATCCACATAAACACAGTGGCTCCAGTAAGCCGACAGTGAGCGTCTCCTCCCTCCATCAGTCCACCACTCGGTGTCTCCTCCGTCTCTTTTTCTGAATGATGCTTCGGTTGTACGACCTGCTGTAAAGCTACGACCTGCTGTAAAGCTTCCACCTGCTGTAAAGCTTCCACCTGCTGTAAAGCTACGACCTGCTGTAAAGCTTCCACCTGCCGTAAAGCTTCCACCTGCCGTAAAGCTTCCACCTGCCGTAAAGCTACGACCTGCTGTAAAGCTTCCACCTGCTGTAAAGCTTCCACCTGCCGTAAAGCTACGACCTGCTGTAAAGCTTCCACCTGCTGTAAAGCTACGACCTGCTGTAAAGCTTCCACCTGCTGTAAAGCTACGACCTGCTGTAAAGCTTCCACCTGCTGTAAAGCTACGACCTGCTGTAAAGCTTCCACCTGCCGTAAAGCTTCCACCTGCCGTAAAGCTTCCACCTGCCGTAAAGCTACGACCTGCTGTAAAGCTTCCACCTGCTGTAAAGCTTCCACCTGCCGTAAAGCTACGACCTGCTGTAAAGCTTCCACCTGCTGTAAAGCTACGACCTGCTGTAAAGCTTCCACCTGCTGTAAAGCTTCCACCTGCCGTAAAACTTCCACCTGCTGTAAAGCTTCCACCTGCCGTAAAACTTCCACCTGCCGTAAAGCTTCCACCTGCCGTAAAGCTTCCACCTGCCGTAAAGCTTCCACCTGCTGTAAAGCTACGACGTGCTGTAAAGCTACGACCTGCTGTAAAGCTTCCACCTGCCGTAAAGCTTCCACCTGCTGTAAAGCTACGACGTGCTGTAAAGCTTCCACCTGCTGTAAAGCTTCCACCTGCCGTAAAGTTTCCACCTGCTGTAAAGCTACGACCTGCTGTAAAGCTTCCACCTGCCGTAAAGCTTCCACCTGCTGTAAAGCTACGACCTGCTGTAAAGCTTCCACCTGCCGTAAAGCTTCCACCTGCTGTAAAGCTTCCACCTGCTGTAAAGCTTCCACCTGCTGTAAAGCTTCCACCTGCTGTAGGTCACCGACCCAGGACACGACCCGACGACTCGTAACTTTACACAGCTATGTCATCTTCATATACTGCATTCAATAACCTTGGTGTTGTTGTAAATATTTATTTAAGGGATAATCCAGGTTTAATCAAAAATAATAGTTAAACCGTTGGCCTCTGTGGATTTGTGAGACCCTTCAAAGTGGATTATCAAGGTTAGCATTGTTAATTGATATTTTGGGACAATCTTTTAAGGAAAAGGTACGTTGACGTTACTGCATCTTTGTGAAACCTTAAAGGTCCACTTAGCTTGATTTAGCTTGAACACGCCTCCTTCAAGAGCGAGTCTTCAAGGCGATGTCACAGATGATTTTTGGCCTACAGGACATTACTTTATTTTCTCTGTAATGCAAATATGAAATTTTACAATGGACACTGGAAACTGATAGAATAATAAAGTGACATGTATTTTACTAACTCTGAAAAGAGGCTATAATACTCTTCAAAGCAGCAATAACTGAGTTTCTGGCCACTCAGAGGCAGCAGAACAAGCTCAAATCACAACATTAACATGTTAACACCTCATGATGTTGTTATGGTGAACGTGTTCACACATCCAGCAGACACACAGAAACATTAGCATTCATTTGGATTCATGTTTCTGTCCACTGTGCAGCACTATGATCACCAGGTCGCTGCTACACCTGAACTGCAGTCTGGTGATGTTCATCACTACGAGTGCAGTAATTTGAGCCACTGTTAGAATAAAAATACTGATTAGTGGAGCTTTAAAGTAGCAGCATACAATATCCTGCCAATGAGGATGGAGGATCCTTCATGGTCATACACATACAGAGGCTGAAGCCTCCTCAATCTCTTAATGTGACTTCTCATTTAAACACATGCAGCCGGCACTGAAACCATAGAATAGTACACATTAGTAAACTGGCTGCAGCTCTGGATGCAGTAGTTATTGTAGTAAACCATATACATATTTACAAAAGTATTCAAGGTGAAGTAGTGGCCAGTATGCCTGCTATATTTAGAGCGTACAGAATGTCCATTACATAATGGTCATCCTGCCTGACCCTGATTTTGTCTGGCCCGTGGACTTCACAAGCAGGAATCTACCCACAACCAGGCTCTCACAAAGGACCGGCTGCCCAGCTGACGTGAAGACAGGTGGATCTCCTCAACTCTGCTTTCTTCATCTTCGTAACAAGGCTTAAAAATAGGCCCCTGCCTCTCACCCCCTCAGGTCTCCGGACAGCAGACAGACTGTGAAGGACGCGCTAAAGATGGGCTTTAACAATTCGCCTGTAAAACACTCTCAGATGTTCAGGTTTGGCTCATTTGATGCACAAACATGTCCTACTCACCTACCTAATATTTCAAAATGACATTTTATTGTTAAAAACACTTTGTAAACTAAACACTGGCCAGTTAACACTGTGTCTCTACATTCCAGCAGCAGTGCAGAGTCTTCTTCCTGACCTTGGTTGTCATGACAGTCAACAAGGCTTGTTGAGAAAAAGGACAAAGCATGTTAAGAGTACTAAAGCAAACTCACGGCCGAGCTTCCACAGCTGATGTTTAAAATCAACTTCAAATTCTAAAGCTAAAACCCTGCGAGTCGACTGTAAAGGACAGACGTACGTCATATGTGACAACACCAGAAAGTGATCCATTGTGCACCAGATCCAACACAAGTAAACCCACTACCTGGAACAACCCATGTGTCCCTGAGCAGATCCAGAAAATCAGATTTCAGCACATTGTCTTAATGCAATGCAAGCTAAAGATCACAGTGTTTAAAACTGTTGGATGTTTCTGAGGATAAAATTATAGAGGGCATGCTAGAGTATAAAATAATATGATTTTCAATTGGAAGAACTTTAAAAATCAATTTCAGCTGACAATGGCAGCCAGTGTTGATGTGTGTATGAAAACCACGGCTGCAGCATTTTAAACGAGTTGAAGGGCGTAGCAATAATAGAGGCAGACTGATTATTAAAGCATGAATGAGTCTTTGTGTCCTGTTGTGACAGGACAGATCTTACTTTGGAAATGTTATGCAAATAAAACAAATCATCGAAATGCGCTTTAAAAAAACGCGTCTATTGACAGGAGGCACATCTATCTGCACAGAGCACATCGAGCTGGGCAGGAAGTCGGACACAGGAACGACATAGAGCATCTGGTCAATTTTCAAAATAAAGCACCCAGAATCAAGGCGTTAGCTACTGTAGCTTTTCTTTTTAACATGGCACATTTAGAACAATCTTTGATTATGCTAAAATGACAGCTGGCAGACTTTACCAACTGTAGCTGGCTAGCTAATTCCTGGTAGCTCTGCGAGTTGGTGGACAACTCCGTCTCCAGCTAACTCATTGTAAAAACGAGAGCCCTGTAAAGGGTCTTAAATATGCACAAGATGGCTACAACAGGGCGGCTGTGGCTCAGGAGGTAGAGCGGGTCAACACGCTATATTAATGCCCTTCATTCACCATTTATGAATATGCTACATACATGATGACTACATGCTAACACACTGAGGCTAAAGCTACGTGTCCCAGGTAAACAGTCAGCATCCTCCAGATGATAAGACACGGAAATAACGCAGCAGCATTGTTAGTTATCTTTTTTATTTATTACTTCTATAGAAATGTTATTTTGTTCTAACATAACCTTTTTGGAAGCTTCTCTGTGAGTGACCTGTAACGGCTCCAGTGACAGGTGCAGATGTGATGGACGCAGCAATGCAGATTGTTGTAAGTCGACTTAAAGAAATAATGAACTCTTAAATATTTTAGAGTTGATTTTAGAGGCCTTACATAACCCTGGCCCTGCCTACACCAGCGACTGCCTTTCATTTTATGCTCCAACAAGAACTCTCAGATGTTCCGCTGCATTTCTTTTAGAAGTTCCTGATGTTTCCCTCAAGAACTCTGGTGAGGCAGCTTCTGTTTTACTGGCTCTAAACTGAGAACAGTCTCACTCTGGATCTCTTTTAATCTGGCTTTTAATTTGGGGTAATCCAATTTTGTCAGCTGTTTTATGGTATTGTTAACAAATGTTTTATTGTTTTTATTGTTTATTTTCACAGTTTTTAATCCTGTTTTATAAAGCACTGTGGGCTTTGCATGAAAGGTGCTATAAGAATAAAGTTATTTTTATTATTATTATTATAAAATTGGCATATTTCCTCCAGCGTTGAGTTGACTGCTCTAACGTCACTACTGCAGCTTCTGCAGTCTCTGATTGGTCAGGACAAAATCAACACCTCTGACTTTTCAAGGGCACGAGGAAATCCTGGTGTTATGAGAAAAGGTGCTCAGCTCAGTGGAACAAAGAGGTCCACATTAGTGGAGACCAAACCAACGATTATATCACAAGAATTAAGCAGGGGACTTCTGCCTGTTGATTACCTGGAATGTAAATGTCCCAGAGGCATAGGCACATTGACTGGCCTGCTAACACGTGTTTTCTGGGAGACTAGCTAATGAGACCTGAGAGCTGGACTAATGACCGGCAGCAACCAGGGGACGGGCTCTGGCTCTGGCTCAGAGGGAGACAGTAAGACAGATAAACCATGAGAGAAGAGCTGGGCAATAATGTGGTCACAATAAACATCGTCCAGTAGGAACAACACAAGCAAAAACATGTGACATTGTGATGAGAATTTTTCTTCCGACATTTTATAGACTAAACTATTCATGATCATTACAGGTTTCAGTTCCAGTTCTGGTCATCACTGGTGATGTGGACCTCCAAACATCAGATATAAGTGTGATGTGATCCAGCTTTGGAACAGACTCACTAGAGAGAGTTTGAACCAGGACAGCAGCACAGCGTCAAATCTCTGTTCGTTCAGGTACATCACCATCAGGCATAGAAACATCTTCAATGTGCAGTTTGTTCTGCGATTTAGGTGAGAATGAAGACATTGGACAGTAAAATGTCCTTTGTTTCTGATAAGCTCTTCTGGTTGGATGATTTTAAAAGACTTGACTTGTGCTTTAGGAAGGGAATGAATAAACTACTACCAGAAGGTCTACAAATGTATTGATCATGAAAACATTTGTCAGCTGCAGCCGTAGTGCAGTCCCCACATGGACCAATCATTAGCAAGTAAACAAACACTGCAGCTGGTCCATCAATGTCATTTGATGACAAACATTATTCCCCAGCATTTGGTTAAAATCTGTTCAGCACTGTGTGCACAAACAATATCTTGGATATGATTAGGTCCAGATTAATGGATTAATTGTTCTATCAAATGTCAGAATAGTGAAAGATGACATTCACAGTTTCCCAGAGAACAAAGTGACGTCATCACTCTCTGGCTTAGTCCAGGCTGCAGTCCAACAAACAAAGAGATTCATTTTACAATGATATACAACAACAATCCTCACATGTGAGAAGCTGGAACCAGAAAATAAATGTTTTGGCAGTTTTACTTAAAATGTTTTCATTAAAAAGGGCCAGCACAGAGCAGCAGACTCTGATCAGCAGTACTCAACATATTGTGGCTAATGGACAGGAACCTGGGAGGTGTCATGGGTTTCAAACCGGTGTCTTAGAAGACAGGAAGTCTGAGGTGATGATACTGAACATCAGAGAAAATAAAGAGAGCAACAAGTCTGACAGAACGAGAGCTGAAGACAAAGAGAAGGAGGCAGGGAGAATTAACGCAGTCTATTCTCACAGGGGGGCTGAGACCTAGAACAGTAAGTAAACCTAGTAGAAGCCTGCAGGGCGGCTGTGGTCCCCTGGTACGCCACAACTACTGGCACACGGCCTGTCGGCTCAGAATGGAAACAGTCGGAGGATCCAGCACAGAGGCGCTGCTACCGACTGGAGGGCAGGAGGAAGCAGGAAACACGACGCTCTGCATCGAGCCACTGCATCAACAACCGTGACACTAAACACAAACAAAGCCGCCTCGCCATCACAACCAATAACTCTGCACGGAGAAGTGACGGCAGGCATCTGTATACATACTGGAGCAGAAGATTAACAAGCAGCTAACACCACAATGATGAAAACAACCCTAACTTGGGACATTCAGTGCATCAGGACATCATGTGATCAATGGCTTTTGTCCAGTCAGCTTTGGGGGGGGGGGGGGGGGGGGGGCAAGCAGTAATGGAAGAACCCTGGCGAGATCAACAACAACGGAGTCAACGCCTCACCTCTGACCACCATCAGTGTGGCAGATGTGATATCTGGGAGGTGTAGGTGCACATCACCTAATACATAGTGTAACATACGTCATAAAGTCAGCAAACTGAGTCACAGGCAGCCTCTACCTAAAGTATAAATATATTGATATCTCTGCAGCTGATATTAGTATTTAGTATTAGTATTAGTATCTGTGCATATATGAAATCAACGCGTTCATTACATAGTTTATGTTTCAACTGTAAAATGTCCTACACAGTATACATCTTCAGCCACAATTCTTTAAAAAGTTTTAGGTTTTGGGGATGTTACGTCTGCTAATATCTCATTATTGGATTTATTAAAGTCTCGATTAGAGATATCGGCATCAGTCTTAATAAGAGAGTATCGGCCCGGCTGTGCTTTCACCGCATCTCGCAGCCTTCATCAGGATCAGGTTTCCGGGACTAATTCCCTGAGCAAACTCCATCAGCCGATTAAGATGAAATGTGGTTAGAAGCTCTGAAAAGAAGCTCGCCAGCGGCCTCGAGTGAAGATGTGTTTTAGTTCTATCTCTGTATAAATTGAGAGCATGTCTTCAGCAGCTCAGAGGGACAATGTACCATGGTTGTGTGAATGTGATCACATTCAAATAAAACAGATTTCAACAATTGTTTTATTGAATTGTCTGTGGATGAGCAGCCTCTTGTCTTCTCTGCTGAATACTGGTAATTCTATTACAACGTCTACATCATTTCATCTGGTTCCTTTGAGTGGATGTTGTCCTTTAATGGAATAAACATGAAACTTACCAATTTTCTGGTTGAAAATTTTGTCAAATGTCAGTTCATCTCTCTCCTCGAGGTACTTCTGCATCACACTGCGAATACTGTGAACACAAGGTGGTGGGGGGGGGGAGAAGAGATGTGGATTAATATAACATCATTACCAGTTCACTCAGCCAGATGCTACAATGACCTAATGTCAGAGATGTCAGTCCTGTCCTCCTCCTCCTCCCATCTGTGATCCCGGCCTAGGTTTGGGACTCTCCCAGCCACCTGTCCCCTGACAGTCAAACTGCAGGGATGGAGGAGGGACACATGGGAGGCTGCGGGGGAACCTGGAGGGATACATGCTACCCTGGGAACGGGTGTTAATGAGAAAGAGAGTGGGGAGAACGAATCAATTAGCACCCCCTCCACAGGCCCATTAACACTACAGCAGCACCCTGCAGTACGTACACGAGAGAGAAGTGGCCTGGCTTCACCTGCAAACACCTCTGCAGGCGTGTACTGAGCATGTGCAAGGAGAACCCTTGGCTCCTCATGACTAGCTCATAAATGCTCCAGTATTTACATTTTGATAGTGTTTGCTCACATGGAGAGGTTCTGTTGTTTTCTGTTCCAACAGCGGACAAACAACCCGATCATAAATAACCTTTTGCTTCCAGGATCAAGTCCAAAGAAAATGTTATAGAAGCATTTCCTCAACAAAGTGTGTGTGACGCAGAGAGCAGTCATTCTGGATTATTGATGAGCTATAGATGCAAAACACTTCTCTATTTAATGTTTTACAGAGAATAACTCAAGTTGCTGACGTAACAGGCTTATTTACAGCCGATCGGTGCGATATACTGAGCAGTAAACTGTGCATGTCATCACAATGAGCTGATATTAATGAGTTTGGACCGTACACAACAGCTGAAATGTAAATACAGTAGAGGTCTATGGGACTGAATTACACATGACTTGATATATCAAGTCTTTGGAGAATTAAAACTGCAGGAGGTGATGTGCACAAAAGGTGTCTTAAAAAATCTGTTTTTTCAAAAATACCTCATCAAATATTCAAATGTATGAACTTATAAAAATGCAGGATACAGCATAATTACTCATGTAGTGATGTACTGACAGTTTACGTAGCATAAACATCTAGTTACAGGTGCGTAAAGAGGAGTGTGTGACGGCTGCTCCACTGCTGTGACACTAATAAAAGCTAAATTTACCTTCTTCCTCCTTTGAAAGGCAATAACATGTTGTTATTGTGGGCTATATATTTTCTTGAGCAAATAAAAATATCAAGGTGTCGCGACCTGCATTAAAACCATAACTTGGTCAAATTCACAACGCTAAAACTGGGACTACATGCCACCCAAGGAAGCTACAGGAACAAGAACCAAGGAAGTAAACACTTCCTCTTTCAGAGGAGGCCTGTTGGTGTGTCCCACTGAATCATTAGCAGCTGACTCTGGATTATTTGTATGAAACCTCACCACTTTAGGCGCCATATTAAGACAGTGGGTAATATTTACTATAAAGGTCATGCCCCATTTGGCAGAAACAACAAGTACGTTTCCAATACAGTATGTTTGGTTGGTGTGGTTAGGTGAGAGACAATCAGCAGTCAGTGAACTTATAGTGTTACAGAAAAGCCAGACAGCGAACAGACAGCTGTGGGTGATGACGCTATCCATGAAAACACAGGTGCACCTTTTATAATGTCAATCGAGTCAAATCGGATCCAGCCAGGCGGACAGTTTTGAGATATCCCTCCAAAACAGTGGAGGTAAACGGTGAATTGTTTGTGCCGTTCAAGCACTGAAAAACAACATTGTAAAACCTCAACAGCAACATTTCTTTCTATTACGCTCAATAACACACAGACCTTGTTGTGAGCAGTTTCCATTGCTTTATAAGAAACCCTCAGTTAGCAGCAGCAGCAGCTTTACTCATCAACGTTAGCTTACGGGAGCAGATGACCGGAGACAACAGACAACAGAGAGGCTCCTGCTGTGACAATGCAGCTTGACTGACAGAGTGACTGCTGGCACATAGTGATAAATATAAAAAAACATTATCTACAGGGGATACTGATGCTGACAGTGGATGAGTGGTGGGCTGTCACGAGTGAATGAATGTCGCACACATGCTGGTTTTCATTAGCTGTATTATGAACGGCCTTCAGTGTCACAGGATTTTAAAGCCTGAGATGAACCAATAATCAACAAACTGCTTAGAGTCTCCGTTTATTAAAGATGCTCTCATGTTCCATCATTCGCTGCAGGGTTGGGGCTCCATGTGCCCCTGAAATATGTCTGATTTTAGTCTCCATGTAGTCTCGCCACAGTCCTGACAGAGTTTGAGGAGGTGCACGTCAGCTGCAGCAGTGCTACGTCGTAGTGTTGGAGGCTACAAAAAAAATGCACAATTTTGCTGATTGGACAGCACAAGACATGTGATGATGATGTCACCTCAGGCTCTAGGATACTGTGATGAGCACTTTTCAATGTTTTCTAATGTTTCATGGACCAAACATTAATCGAGAGAATATGGGCAACACCCCGATCAAGACAGAAAGATATTCTGAAGTGTCCTTGAGCAGGACAGTTTATTCCCATCAGTGAGAGACGAGGAGTCGTGTCCCACACCTGCTGTAGGCTCCCTCTATGGTAGGATACAGTCCGGGTCCAGAAGAACACGCTCTGCACTTTCCTTTTGGCTACGTTACATAATTCTGCCTCCATTACATCTGCTTCAGCATGAACCAGCTGTTAGCACAGTTAGATGACAGCGTGCTTACCTCGCCAACAAAATGACCACTACTACAATAAGCCAAAAGCTACCAACACTAGCTTAGTCTTCTACTGTCTCCTATGTGACCTTTAAACCCCCCAAAGCTTTTGCTGTGATGACAAAGCAGCACCCTGATGGTGGGAGACTCTTCCAATGTTATCTGACCTAATTACAAGCCTTCCTAAATACCTTTAACAGTGCACACCTAAGATGTTTGATTTCCTACAGTGCACTTGGACAGGACCGCTGCTCAGGATACATCCACGTTATATAGTCTGTGCTGAAGTTAAGTGATACGAGTAATGAAAATGTCTTAACGCTGTGTGTGTGTGTGTGTCAGTGCTGAGGTCTCACTTGAGTGAGTAACTTTCAGTGGAGCAGTAAAGGTCAGGGTCCATGCAGTGTAAAGGATTCTGAAACAGGTTAACAGCTCAGCTCATTTCTTAGTTTTTTCTGTTGATTATCTGTGTTTTTTTGGTCTTTCTTTAGCAACAACCATTAAACCATCTTCATACTACTTTCACCTAATGACACTGCCTGTTTACATCTATATCCATCTCTTTATTTGACTTCCTGTTTACAAGCTGTCACACCACCCCAACAGCAAATACATATTTTCTCATTGTGCATATACATTTACTACATTACTGCACAACCCATTTACATTACAGCTTATTCATTTTACAGTACACCAGACTAGCAGTATTATATTATATATATATTATTCCTATCATTTTACTTGCAGTATTTTATGTCTTTAGGTGCTCATTTTTTACTTTTTATACAGTCTATAAGATCACAGTTGGAGAGAGCCTGAGAACAACACTGTAGTTGTTGTGCATATGACAAATAAAGAACGTTTTGAAAGTAACAGGAGCAGTCGGTGTGACTGAGCTGCTGATCTGCACACTGACACTGTGACAACATTGTGTTGGTGACTACTTAACACTACAGGAAGTATGCAGATGTGTAAATATTTAACATATTAACAGGATGTCACTGACATTTCTATAGCTGGGTCTGTGGGCATGTAATTGAACTGTGTTGATAACATACCACACAGTGCCAACTGCCCAGGCCCTGGCCTGTTCAAATGTATTTTAAACTCAGCCTGACATTTAATCGTCACTTTCCCACCGTGTGACGAGACAATGAGCAGCGCTGCATCTGTCAGAGTCTCTTCAGAAAGCTGCGTTCAAAGCTGACGATACAAACATGACCTGAGCTGCAGGGAAGAACACTTATTTCAGTTTATTTAAGCCTCTGGACATGCAATTACTCTCTTTACTGGGGAAACTAGTTAGACTTTGAAACCTGTTTTTCCTGCTACTGCTTGGCGTCTGAATGCAACACGTGTAGTGTTTAGGGGGGTGTGAATGGAGCGCCCTGAGACAAATTGAGCAATTTTCAAACAAGCAATCGTTTCCTATGAATTCACTGAGGGACTAACATTATTATGAGGTTTTGGGTTCACTCTAGATGTGGTGATAAATGTTAAAACCTGACATACTCCATGGTTTTGTCCTGAGAAGCTAAAATAAAAGCTCTTATGATAAACAACATTATCTCCGTGTTGGCTGAAAACAGCAGCCGTAGTAACAACGTTACTTTTGGGATTTAGCACCTCGTGTGATTATAACAGCGTCCACATTCATTCTCCAGCTCAACTGCCAGATTATGCAACTGCAGAAATAATCACTCGTGATAAAGAGAAACTTCAAAATGAAATGCTCATCTGTGAATACCTCCAATGTGCTCCGTACACGTTATCTTTGATGCAATTATGCTTTTGCTCTTGAGGTGAAGAGGCAAATATAATTAAAAGCTGCCACCACCGCTCTGATCTGATGTCCCGTTTCCAACAAAGCATGTACAGCTGGTCACACACTCCTGATAACCTCGATACTCACACTGCTACCCGTTTTCTAATCAGCAATCATAATTGCTGCAAGTTCTGCAAAAACGGGAAAATCGGCACAAACACGTCACTAAAATACCGACAGATCAGCTGAAACAGGAGGAAACATGAGAGCTGACAGAAAACTGTGATGACTCAAGTGTGACAATCGCATGCTCCTTGGAAACTGTATACAAGTGAAGAGTGTGAGTACCACTGCTTCAAGTGTCTGAGGCAGAAAAGACTTGGAGGGGTCAAATGGGCCCAATGGTACTTTTCTAATGAGTCACTGCTCCGTGCGGGGGGGGGGACTGAACAGCCCCATGAGTGCAACAGAACATTAAAATGTTATGAGAATCAATATTAGACTAATTTTGTTTCCAATTACACTACAGATATTACAATTATAAATCATACTGCTGGTGATCAAAAGTTAGCAGGCCTTCCAATATGGAATTACATAGTTTTTCACTTATGGAAATGATACTACTGGTAAGTCACATCTGAAGAGGTCGCTAGCTAAGGGTACAGTTTTGCAGGAACCCTGATTAAGGTGATGTAATGGGAAGTACAACTGAGGGTTTCAACTGTTTATTATCTGTTAGCGTTAGCGGCCGTTCAGTCCTCAACTGCCATCTAGCTACAGAGAGAACAGGGCTGGAAACCGACAGGCGCAGTGACACTGGAATCTGTCCAACGGCAAATAACACACAACACATTCGCTAAATTTCAATATTAATATTAACAATACAGAGAGGCAGTTCGGCCAGGCGCACCAGACAACTTACAAAACGATGGTTATCGACTACAGCCGATAAGATCTGAAAGAGAGACACCTGCTAACAGCATCGATCCTGCCCTGATTTAACGGTAACAGCTCGGAGCAGGGAGGTTCTCCTGACAGGGGGGGTCAATATGACAATGGTGCACTCTGGCTCAAACCCTGAGACTGAAACTACTAACAGAGTGTCTGTTTTCACTTGTATCTCCACCTCCTGGATAACTTCGTCACGTCTCGTCTCAGATATGGATTTCTCTGCAACAGCGGGTCGTCCGATCGCCCTCCCCCACGCCTCTCGTCTCAACTGCCTCCAGTGTTGCTGTCAAAATCTCACCTCTCTGCCAGAGGACATAGCCTTGGCCCGCCGAGAATGTGGCAGCACCACGCTATCTCCCAAGTGCCACATTTAACTGCCCCCCCACAAGCATGCGGCTGAAGGCTTCACACATACACAACTGCTAAAACCGCGTACACATAAAAGTTTGTCAGTTTGCAGACAATCTCGACAGACTTTATCAACTTCTGCTATTTTCAGAAACTACTTTCACAGATACCATCCACACTCTCCTCTCTTGTGTTGGCCACATTATTCTCAGATCTTTACAATCCGCTGCAGATTTAAGTGATTCCTCTGAAGCCATCTGAAGCACTCAGGCGCGATGATGATATGTGGGATAAGGCTGCACAGGAAGAAACATAATGCAACACATTATTGTGATAATAATGACCTAACTGACATGTTTTAAGTACATTTTCACATTACTGGGAGTCTTGCTTTGCTGACTGATTTACTCAACAGCAGTGCAATAGTGCTTTTACAAGTCCATTAGCTGAGGCTTTTATCTCTGCAGTGTCGTGGGCAATAAATAATAAAGCTCATATCAAACATAAAATCACTTAATAAACCACATTCACAAAAGCTGTACACTATTGCTTGTTTGGATTTATTCATATAGAAACACGTCTGCCTGATGCAGTTTAAAACTGTACGAACTGAGTGTGCAGGTATCAAGGTGAGCTGAACAGCTGATTACCTCCTACTTTCTGGTTGATGATGTGCTAATCAGTCAAATGGCCTGGCCTGGTCTCTAGCTGGATTGAAACTGTATATCGTCAGCACCTCAGTGGCACATGGCTGCCAATCCTTGGATTAACTTCCAGCGTCAACGTTTCACAACCTGGATTCTTGACTGAACATCTAATGAGGAGCAGTGAACTCAATTAGCCTGTTCTACAGTTTGACTGTCCAACAGCCTGTGACGGAGAGAGCATGCACCAACATAAAGCTGCTCAATACTGATCAATAATGTTTCTACTTGTTCCTGAAGAACCTAAACAGCAGAATCTAATACAGATTTATAGATTTAATAAAAGTGGCAAATTTATTGGTTCTGGTGATCGGGTCATGTGAGGGTCTTCAGTTTGTACGTTACAGCAGCAGCTCTCCAGGAGTAAAAATCATTATGTTGATGAAAGTGTTCAACTGCTGCTTTGTTTAAAGGACACAGCTGGATACGGACACCATCCTGCTGCCCCGAAAACTCACTCGAGCACCAAATCCGCTGCTGAAAGTAGTCCAGATAGTACAAATGCACTACTTCCTGAGCCTTTTTTTAAAAATGAAACTATATATTTGTGAGGTGTTTTTAAACGTCTTCAGCAGGAACCAATGGGCTGCGAGCTGAGAGCCACAGACAGGAAGTCAGGAAGTATTGACAGACGGACTGACACATTTTTGGTTTTGGTTCATCTTTTCATGAGAATTAATGACAATAATGAAAGTATAAAATAACACCAGCCTCATCCTTCAAGTTTTTAATGCATGTTTTCATAAGCTTTCAACATTAGAAAAGTTGGCATTAAAGAGCTTTGTTAGTTAACCTTTACCAGTCGTCTCTTTCTATCTGCTTTTAGCCGTCACTCTAATAATGTAGATTCGTACTGTGTGCGTCACTTATTCCTCTACTTGATATACTGAAGGCATTTGTGGGCTAAAGCCCTTTTGTAGATGCCAGATGGTTTAACCTTTAGCTGCCCTGCATGTTTAGTTTGATCTAATTTGACTGTAAGCCTGTAAGATTTGTCAGAATTTGTTGAACACCGACCGGCCTGACGAAAGCATTTTGTGTTATTACTGATTTAAATAATTTACTTCTGCTTATTATCAGTGTATGATTCAAATACCAAATGCCTTGAAAACAGCACGTCAACTGTTCAGCGCTTTCATCGAGGAAAAGAGCATTTTCTATTTTAGAGGCTCTTCATTAATTAACATGAAATGAACATAAAAAAAGGCAAACAGACTACAATAAGCAGGGGGATGGGTTTTTTGAATTACAAGCCATTTAATGTCACATGTACATCCTGAACTACGAGTACAGTAGAGTGGGCGTTTTGGGTTTAGGCTAACAAAGCTAAAGGCTGCGTTAGCGGCTCATTGTTGTAAAAGAAAAGGTCTGACCAGAGCATCTCTATAGGCTGCCCCTCACATCAGCTCAATTACTGCAAAGCAAATACAACAAAGAGAGCAGGTACGTTCATACCTGACCTTTCACCCTGCTCACAGGTCCCTGTCCACCAAGACCTCAAACTGTCTCACTGCAATAAGGAACTCATTCCTTGGACACATTCTGCACTTAAGGGAAATATGTTTTTATAACCTGAGCCATCATTCGTATCGATATGACAACATTGTACCCACCAACTTCGATAATGAGGTCTGTTGATATGGCAACAGTACTAAAATGGAGTCCAACAAGGAACAATCAACGGATTCGATCAAAAAAACGCCCAGTGTAAGCACACAACCACGAAGGCAAGAAGTAAACCGATTCTGAACTACCCTGCTCGTTTTTATTTTCCTTTAAGCACACATTTTCTTTCTGTTTTGAAAAGTTTGTAGCTTCATCCAGACGATGGCAGTTGTAGTCAGCTTGTATTATCATATCAGCATAGTATATATTTGCCCAAATATTCAAAAATATTACTAAATATACAGCTTGGGTTTGATGTTAGCTTGGTTAGCTGTTTGTGTCTGTCGCTGCGACGGAGCAAACAACAAACTTTTAAAGCAAACTTTCAAGCATGCAAGAGGGGCCGGTTTTCAGTGGAGTATTCCTTTAAGAATATGAAAAGCATGCTAGACCTCCTTTAGAGCTAACTTGTTTGGACCAATGTGTCACTAGAGGGCGAAAAACGCCCTGCTAGACTTGTCAAAGCGCACAGCTGGCCTGTTTTTCCTAATTGAATTTCGTGTCTCTGTACTGAAGGCAGAGCGGTGGTCATATTCACTACAGAGATCGGGAGGTGAGGGCGTGCAGCGCTAATGCCACAGGTGTTATTATGCAACATTAACACGATTCTGACTTGACAAAAACGTAACGTGACAGAATGTTCGATGTAAAGGACTCACGGTCCGAAGCAAGCGTCAAGTTTCTGCATGTTCATTTTAATACCATACTGACATGAACCGAAACCAATAACTGCCTGAAGGAAGGAAACCCACATTTACCAACTCCAAAAAACTGACAAACTGTGAGCTGTAATGTAAAGTGAGTGAGACGTGAAGCAAATGGGCTAAAATATGAGAATCTCCTGGTGTGGTGGTTAAATTACCTCAAAGAACTGAAGCATTGAGAAATATTATGTCACAGATAATAAGTCAAACGTGTTATAAAATGATTATGTTATATAGTGTGTAATTTGGTGTTAACCAATGTCAGCAAATATTGACAGTTAAACATAATCAGCTGTTCTCTTCTGAGCTGCCAGAGGGTTGAATTCATTACAAAAAGTGGCTGTTTGCTGGAGCACTGGAGGTGGGAATGTTTTCTTAAAGTTGTCGAGAGGCCAGGGCATTTCTACTTCATGATAGATGAATGTGGTAATGAATGATTTTATATCATTCTGAACTCTAATGTATAAATGGCAATTGATCTAGGCTAGTGCATTTAATTAGCTATTATAGAAAATCCCTTAATTAAATCATTTCAGTTGGAAAAACCAACAGGCTTCATATTCATTACTGTGTGTAAGGCACTGTCTGGATCACCGCTTTCTGCTGATCTGCCAAGACAAGTCAGTAAGTAACTGAACAGCTGACCTCCAACATCACTCTTGGTTTAAATATTATGTAGTTTAACTCACATCGACACTTCAAGTCAGCGTGTAGAGCCACTACACATGTGTGGGTGTGTCCATAATAGTTTTCAGTCTGTGATGAATAAATGTGAAGTACAAGGTGATAACTGTAAACAGGATGAACACAAATTCAACCCGACAGCGGAGCCAACTGCCGGCTAACATGTGCTCTACACCAAGCTGCTCCTCACACAATGGTTATCATTTGACTAAAGCCGAAACACACTGTCACATTTACAAACCTCGTTTGAAAAGCAACTATCTCAAAAAAACAAATTTTAAACCACATCCTCTTCAATCAAGTTGCACTCTTCACATGCCTAAAACCTGGTCTGAGGAGACACATCCAAGCCCCTATAAGCTGCGTAGCAGGGACAAAAAGATGTGCCGTTATGTGTAGATGTTGGGGGGGGGGGGGTTATTTAAATCAGATTTTAGCTGTAGTCTTGTCTGATGGCCGACTCACGCTGGGTTCTTGCAAACAGCGTGGATGAGCAGAGGTTTCGGCGCAAGAGCTGCACATACTGATAGTGCAACTGCATCAAAGGGCTCACAGCAAATACAACCCCACAAACACTCAGCAGCCTCCAGAAATATGTTGCACAGGCGACATCAAACATATTTATGATCCGATTGGAAGTCAAGCAGGCCTGGGAGCAAATGGAGAACGTCTGACGGAACATTTCAGCACAGATAGCAAAGACAGGATGTCATTAACACTTGGTATTGTTTGAAAAAAATGACAATATCATGACAAATATTCTGCATGTAGCTGCATCACAACCTGCTGTTAGCCCAGAAAATAGCTTCCTGAGGGTTAACTTCTTTGTAAGTTATAGGTGTAAATGTCATGCAAATGAAGCTATTGCACGGTTGTTTTGGTGACATTATGAAGCCATGAGCTGCTGCATGTTGGCAGAAATCTCAACTGACAAAGGCTCCACAGTCATATTTCACTTAGCATCTACAGTAAGTCACAGGTTTGAGAGGAAGCACGCCTCCATCTCCCTGCATGGCTGCATAGCATGCACAATAGATTCATCCATTTGACAGGCAGACAAACACACACAAGCTCGGGCCACAGCACAACATGTAAGCTCTTTGTAGATGTGGTTACCTGGGCTCAGGCAGGATGATTTTCTTACTCGCCCGGGCCGCTGGAGTAGATTTGCTCTTCTCCATCGCCATCAAATAACTGACATCGGCGAGCACTGCTTCGAGGTCCGCCATCTTTCGACCCTGGGACGACCAAATCAATAAAATAACTGGGCTGGGGATGGGTTTGGTTTTAGGGAATTAAAAAAACAATGTCCTCCACCAGATATGACCAACATCAAGCGCCAAGGTGCGTGACAGGGCCAGCTGAGCGGGCGGCGGGGCTGACCATCGACGGGAGCGCTGTCGTTGTCTCCGGCTGTAGTCTGTTCACTTCGCCTCAAACTACCACCATTGTGACAGAAAAAAGGAAATTCAGGAGGAAAGACATTGGGTGACAGGTTACTGAAGAAATGTAGAGTCACCGTCCTTGTAATCCCATTTAGTGCAAAAAATGCAGGTTTCTTGCGGGCGTGTGATGAGGAAAAGGCAGGAAAAGACTGATGAGATCTCGTTTTGAGGCCAGCACTTCCTCGCTTTATAGTAATGCGATATGTCTCACAAAGATAGGTAGATGCAGCAGATGTTGGAGCTGAGGACAGCTGTCAGATCCTACAGGTCCTCTGGGGACTTTCCTGGTCCTCTTGATTGAAATGTGTCCAAACGACTGGTTTGTCTCCAGAGCTGCATGTGATTCAGGGCTTTTTCCTTAAAATGTAAACACTGAGCTGTCGAAAAAAGATGTCTACTTCTAGTGGCTGCACAGTGACAGTGAGACGGGCTCCTTCTGAGCTTTGACAGCAGAAAAACAGCTTTACTGTAATAAAACAGGGGCACGTGTAGTTGGTTCTCTTGTGAGACCGGAAAAAGGGAAATTCAGGAGGGAGGACACTCGGCGACAGGTTGAAATGTGGATCATCGGGATGCTACTTCGTCGTCCTCGATATCTCGCCTGCTGCACCACAAACACGAGTCTCTCAGGCGATTGTTGGCACAAATAAAAGCACACGAGCACAGGTTAAACAGGAGCCAGGACTCATGATGTGCACATCTACACACCGCTGCTGTTTATGTTGCCGTCGCTGCTGGCTGGCTTCCTGTGTAACGCGAAGGCTGAAATGTTCCCTAACGGCTCATCAATCACACAAAAATGTCGCCCGAAAAGATGTGTTTAAACACCCTAAGAGGTTTAGCACCAAATCCAGTCCGAGCGAGAGGGTGTTAGCAACTAATCACGAGCCAAATCCACCGAAAGCTAACTTGTTTTAGCCTGCTGGCAATATCGATATTTGGGTTCGTCTGCTAGTTAGCCACCACGCTAGCTAGCAAAATGAAACCTGCTAGCCAGTAGGCTAACTATCGAATAAGGTATAGAGTGATTAATCAATCTATACATTTAGTTTGGATTATTTCAGCTCAGCAGATACACACAAATGTCCTCGTTGCCAGCAGCAGACAGAGTCACTAGCTGGCGGACTAACAGTAACACTGGCTCGGTTTCAGACAGCGATTTACTTAATAACGTTAAGCTAACGGCTGCGAGTAAACTGGCTGCTGGTATTGGGGAAGTCTTGCAGCGTTTCCGAAAGAAAAAAAAGAGTCAGTCTTCGAGAGTCCAGTGGGTTCAAAAACAAAGACAAACCCGCAGAAGATAATCCATAGCTGCTTGACGAGTTACCCCGAGCGTTGGGGGGGACCCTCCTCGCATGGAGACCCAGCACAGAGCGACCGACTGGGCTGATGGTGACGCTGATGGTGGTGGCGGAGGGGGAGGGAGCGCTGGGAGATGGAGCTCGGCTGGTCAGCGGTAGTTCGCCTGTTCAACGATAACTTCTCCTCTTCGCCGTAAAACTGTGTTTAACTGACACGGCAGCCGGGCAGACAGCTCTCTGGACCACCCCGGATAATATAAAACACCTCACACGACACTGCGCTGGGGGGGGCTTCTCTCGTAAATCGACCATATAAGAGGTCAATATCTCAAATAAAACGAGGGGAGCCGAGCGGGTCGTCGCGCTCCGCCTGCCCCAAGCGACCCCTGCCTGCCAGGCTATCCGTGCTGGGGAGCCCTCACTCGGCTAGTTAAGAGCTAAGTAGCTAAGAGTCCGTCCGCTGCCTCCCGGGCGTGTGCCAGCCGGTACCGTCCGCTGCTGTCGGTTAAGCTGTTCGTTCTCCAGCTCCAATATGGCACATGCTTAGTTGAAGTCCCGCTTCGGTGTATTTTTCTGTGTTTTTGCTAGCACAGTGGCTCTGCTTGCTTTGTGGTTCAACTTCCTCCCACTGCGGCGGGGAGAGGCGTGTAAAACCCGGAGCGGGTCGTTGTTGGCTGGAGCCGGACCGCATGAGCGCTGGGTGTTTTGAGAGGAGGGGGTTCGTGTTTTAGTTTTAAATCACAAATAAAAGCCCGCTGAGCTGCATGTAGAGCTAACACGACTTATTACCACAGGTTCATACTTTGGGATTTCCCCTTTACAGATTTGGACCATTTTGCCAGTGGTGATTTATACTGGGGACAGCACTGACCAGTTTGAATACAGGAAATTTCCCAGAGGGGGGTACATGAAAAAGAAAGGACGACACATTTGGGCCTATTTGAATTGATAAGTAGTCTCACTGCAGGCTCCTGCCCCCCCACCCCCTCCGGTGTCACTGTTAAAGACGTTGTTTTTCACACAGCCTCTGGTAATTAATTCTCCAGCCCGGTCAACGCGTTCTGCAGCCCGCTGAAGAGAGCTGGTGTGTTCTGGTGGAGACGCAGTGCCGTTTCCTGGCCAGCAGCGGTAATGCTCCTGACACACAGCGACGGACCCCGGGCCTGTAGGCCACCGCAGGCCCGCACACTGCGAGACACGACACGGGTGTTTTATAGCTAGAAGGCATGCCAGAGGAGGGTGGCAGGAGGATCCACATCCTTTGAGCTGAAATGATTAGTCGGTCAACATAAAATGATGTTGATCATTTATTCATCTTTTAGTCATTTTTTAAGCAAAAGAAAGAATAAGCAAAACATGCTCTGGCTTCTTAAATGTGACGATTTGTTGCTTTTCTCTGTCCTTTATGACTGTAAACTGAATATCTTTGGGTTTCGGATAAAAGAGGAACTTCAATAATAATAATCATAATCTATAGTTGTTACATCACTAGAAACAACACCAGTGTAAAAAAGTATTTTCCGCAGTATTAAGTACTCATGATGCAGCTGAATGGCTCTTGTCTGTGTATCATTGTTGTACATGATATTATTGGATTTTTGTAACTAATTGTAAGTATTTTAGTGTTTCAGCAGCTCAAATGAGCACGAAGTAACTGACAATAGCTGTCAAATAGTGTCCTGGAGGAGTAAGTAAGTAGAAAGTAACATGAAATGGAAACAGTCAAGTACAAGTACCTCAAAAGCATACTTCAGTACAATACTTGTGTAAATGTACTTCGTTACATTCCGCCTCCGTGCCACACAAAGTTATCATACTTTAACAGAGATGTTGAACTTCCCAACCTGGGGGGTCAGGACCCCACAAGAGGTCACATGATAAATCAGAGGGGTCACAAGATGAGATATTCGCCTCTTTTCTTCTTTCTTCCAGATGATTTAACTTTTTTGGTTGAACTGGCCAACAGGATGCAACCACAGACGAGGCTTCACATGAGGATGTTGTTTTAGTTTGGGAACCGATGCATAGATTTATAAGCTTGTTCACTTTGAGCAACATAGGTATTGAAATGTTTGTAATCTATACAGTTAAATAAAATAATGTGTACTTTAACAACAGCTGCAACTAACAATTATTTTCTTTTTAGATTAATTGATTAATCATTTAGTCTATAAACCACCGGAAAATAGTGAAAATGCTCAAGTTCTTGTTTTGTCCGAACCAACAGTCCAAAACAAACTTACAATAATGTAAAACAGAGAAATAAGGCAGCGCTCTCCCAGATGATGCTCGGCATTGTATCTTGATAATTGACACAGATTAATTTTCAGTCAGTCGACTCATCGTTTCAGCTCTTTAAGTTTAACAAAATGTGTCACTTGAAAATATTTGTTCCAATTTGCTTCAGGTAAAAACGTCAGATTGACAACCAGGCTGTTATATAATAAACAGCAGGTAGCCTCTTTACACCATGGTGTGAGTTGTGTGATTGTAGTTCAGTGTGGAATGTGTAACTCCATCTATCTATTAGATAAGCAGATGCATAGTTGGAAGTCAGTAAGGTTTAAGAAAGACAGTTTATTCAGCAGTGAGAGGCAGCAGGGGCCAAAGGTAAAGGGTCACATGGGAGAGAGGGTTTGGAGTAAGTTGTTACTGCTGAATACGGCGGATGGACTGGATCTGAGGGGTCTGGCAGTGGGAGCCAAACTCCCTGAAGTGTTTGAACTCCCCACAGTGACGATCACACTCCATGATATACTGGTATCCACGATAACCAGGGTACTGGTAGCACACAAATCTGTTAAGAAATCACAGAGAGAAAGAGAGAGGGAAGGGAGTACAGATGAAATGTTGTGAAAGTCTAACCAGGATTCTTTCAGAGCTGCTGAAGGGAGGCTGGGGGGAAAAAAACAGGTGAATAGGAAACAGAAATGTGGAAGGGAAGGAGCAGCGGGGGGACACTCACGCTCCAGACTGAATCCTGAGAGAGCCAACTTCATTGTTGCACCAGCCCATGGCCTGGAGGGAGGGATAATCGTCGCTAAGCTCACCCTTACGGCCCAGGAAGTTCTCACGCTCATAGATAGTCATACGACACTCTCTGTGGTTCTGAGGAAAACAAAAGAACAAACAATGCGTATGAGTTGTTCTTCCTGTCGGTCAACACTACACCAATAATCTGACAAACATCCCTGAAAAGCAAAAGGAGAGAAAAGAATCCATGTTTAACTTACAGCACAGGCAATAGGTCTGAAGGAGGTCATCCTCTCAATGTGATAGGCGTTGCTGCCGCCGAAAGCATCACACTGGGGGTACTCTCCCCTCTCCAGCACAAACTGCTGTCCCTGGTAGGAGGCGTGCTCATAACCCACCCAGCTGAGGAAAAGCAAGAGATTCTGAGTTAAAAATGATCACTTTCTCATTACGTTGGTGTCTGTCAAAGCCACAAAACCTCAGTTTCACTTGGTAGTTTTATGGCAGCGACAGTGTTGCATATTTTATTCAAACTATTCTTTTCTGTGTGATATCTGTTTACTCACGCTCCACTCTCCACCCTGAGGGAGCGCACAGTCTCGAAGCCAAACTCCATCACGTTGCAGCACTCGGAGGTGAACTCATGGCGGCGGCCCTGGAAGCACTCCTCGTCGAAGACAATGATCTGATGAAGAAACGCAGTCGTGTAAAAGCAGCATATGGATACAGAACCACGTTCAAACACTAAAAAATACTATTCAATGCAAGAAATCAATTCAGCAGTTAAGTTCAAAGTCATTAAATCGAGTTAGCTGTGATTGTTAAAGGCACCAAATGGGGAGAAAATGTTACTGTTTACCCTGACAAATCATTAAAGCATGAGAATTATGATAATCGAGGCTAAAGACACGATCATATGATAGTACATTCGAGTTTTGATAGTGTCCTAATATGGTCTACATTCATTCTGTTCCCTGAAAGAAACGGCAGCTCCGCTGGTGATCAACCGTGTGCCCTGGCAGTTGAGACAATCGGTCACATCTCAGTGAGCTCAGTGAGCATGAATCTGTGTTTCCATCTGCAGACTCACCTTCCAGTGGCCGGAGAACTTGGTGCAATGGTGAGTCATCTTGTCTGGAAGGAGAGAAAAAAAAACATAAGCTGGTTGAAAGGGACCTTCAGCACAGAGATTACAATGACGAGAGGACAGCTAAGACTCTGTGCACACAGTCTGAGAGGTTAGCTAAACATGCACTCAATCCTGATGCAGGAAGAAAACAGTTAAGCATCAACGTTTGGCTGACAAAGAGATTCACAGTTAAAACATGCAAAGTAATGAAAAAGCAGGAGCGACACTATTGTAAAGCTCTCATCACAACAACTTCACTGTTGCAGCGTGTTGAGCGGCCTGTGCAGCAGCAGCGGTGTGTTTTTTAAAAGGTTGAAAAGCAGCAGCACAATGGCCGGGACACTGGAATCAGTGTGAATAGTTCTGCACTGAAAGCTCCAGCGGATATTTATAGTTCTACACAAAAATGAAGAGGGTCAAAGAAGCCAGAGGCTTCGTCCAGACTTCTCTCTCCCACCCGTTCTATCTCTTTATCTGCTTTTCTGCCCATTTCCTCTCCTCACCACTGTTTATCTCACCCACTGGGTGCAGTGACAGCCTTTGGGCCCTGGAGCCCGGGTGGCTCCGGTGTTTGGGGATTGTTGTGAGTGTGGATGTGGGGGGGCTGCTGTGCCCTGGCTGTGCTGCCCTGGCTGTGCTGGCTGGGTGAGGGACAGGGACTCACCTTGCTTTGATGCCCTTGGGTTGTCCTGCCGTGAGAGTGAGAGGAGCCACGCGCCCCCACCCTTTTAAAGCCTCCCCTGGCAAGGGGCCATGCTGAAAGCCCCGGCTCAGCAGCAGGGAGGGGCTTGTCTTTGTGCCCCCCAACAAAAGCGTGGTTAATCTGTGGAGGGGCAGAAGTGCAGACACCACATTATCACCCTGCAGTGGACATGGAGACACAGGAATACAACAGGGACCAGATCCAAGATACTGTGAGAGCCGCTGAGAAACTACTGAGGGCCAAGGACACGGTGGGGGGGTGGGGAGTGGACAAGATGCAGCTGAACGCTCACTGTTCATTTGAATCTAGGGCTGCGACGAGTGATTATATGTATAATAGATTAACTTTCTCTTCATTCCTACGTCGTTTTTTTTCATAAAAAGTCAGGAAACAGTGAAACACGTCCATCAGAGCGAAGTCTTCACATTACTTCATTTACACTTTACTTTCATATATGACAAACTTCCAATCCTCACATTTTTACTTGAAAAATCACTTAATATGACTTAATGACTAAAATATTAGCATATGACCTTTCAATTGATCCACTAATTGATTGATAAACTAATCATTTCAGCTGTATTCTCCGTCCTTACCTGCGCAGGTTTCTACATATCTGACATTCTGAGTGCAGAATGGCTCCATGAAATCAGATGTGTCAGTGCTGTTTAGTTTAGGAGACGTGATTTTCAGTGCGTTCTTATGAAACAACAGGAAGTTGTTCGACATTTGGTGTGCACGAACACGCCCCCTGATGACTCCGTGATAGGCTGCCATGCCACGGTGCTTTACAACATTAAGTACAGTTGAGCTTCAGTATATTAGAAAACGTTTTTTAAGAGTTCTAGTAAACCCTTCTGGTAGATTACACGATGATATCTGTGCCTGAAGAGTTTTATTATGTTGCTGCATTCAGATGTCAAAGTGAAAGCATTTTTGTCCTTATCACACAATTTATAAAAAATAAAAGTTTAAACACATTTAACCAGGAGGTTGTGGTTTATAAAATGTTATCTTCTGCTGCTAGCCACTCCTGTGTGTGTGTGTGTGTGTGTGTGTGTGTGTGTGTGTGTGTGTGTGTGTGTGTGTGCGTGAGTGACTGCTTATATAATCAACCACTTGTAAACAAGAGAGCAGAGGCAGCTGGATGGGCAGCACGACTTTCTAAACAACCGCTCTATTTCCTGTGAGCTCAAAGGAATTTCAGCTCCAAATCTGTGTTTTCATTTACTACTTAAAATTCTTGTCTGCAATAATAGACACATTTGGCCTGAGAGAATTACCCTATAAAGGGATATTTCCTGCAAAATATGAAATAAAATTCACAATAACTTCTTTATCCCTAATATAAGAAATGATTGATGTGCTGATTATTTTTCTGTCGTATCAGAAAGACGAAAGCAACCAAAGGAGAGTGGAGATCAATGGGCCTAGCTGGCTGTCACAGTCCGATTTGTACTGACAGGATAGTTAAACAGAGGCAGCCGACTGATAGCAGAGGTAGGTACAGGCCAGGCCAGCAGAGACAATAGGTTTCTTCCTGCTGGTGGATGTTGAAAGAAAGGCCTCCTCTGGTTTTAGCCTCAGATTCAATCACGTCTTGGTCTCCATAAAGGACAGATTTCATATGATTTTGGAGGAGGGAATGCACTCGTAAGAGGACCTGTAAGGAATTAACAGGGAGGTCATCTGAACACTGACGGGCTGAGCTGATGGGGGAAGCCATGGGGTGACGAAGATCAATAGGTTTCTTCCATTTGGGGGTAGAAATGTGCAGTGTAGATGAAGGCTGCTGGATCAATAGGTTTCACAATCAACAGGCATCTTCTTCTTCTTGAACGTGCTCAGAGAATTTGTTTTCAAAAGGTGCTCGAGTTTTGTATGAATGTATCTACTAACATGTATTACGTGTGTATCACAGCCGGATAGATCTTATCTTGATTATTATTATTATTATTATTATTATTATTATTAAAACACATCTATGAGCCACACTGTGACATGGGTGACATGTTCCTTCATCACCATGAACACACCGTCCAACATACAGTATAACATCCTGCTGCCCCAAATATACTCACTAGTTGTTGGTTTTATGGTTTTCATGAGATTTATTAATAATAACAACACTTAAAGCTAAAGCACCTGCACCAAAAGTTTGATTTAAACCATTTCATCTGATCTCTGAGAGAATAAATGAACAAGATTACGTGTCTATCCAGGCATTGCAGTTTTTGATACGCCGCCAAAAACGTATTGAGGTTTGATATCCAGCCCGAGCTTTAACACAGAGGGAATCTCACAGATTACACAGCAGGATTAGTTCACACCTAATCTGCACGTATCATTTAATCCTGCTTCCATAGTGGAAATCATCACATCTGAGGTGATATAATCCAGACATAATCCGGCTGCAATCCAAGAGTTCTCATCATCAGCAACCTTTACTTCACCTCTGAAGACCAGCAAAGAGTTTCCTCATTGACGGTGCTGCTGGAATTATGAGAAATTGATGTTTGTATTGCAATAAATTCAAAATGATTGAATTAGTTAGTTAAATTCATAAGTAATAAAACTCGCCCTTGTTCAGTTTTGCTGCCTTGGTCTGGTATGACCAATATCTCGTTGGCTAACGTTAGCTAATGTTAGCAAACTTTAGAGAGATATTACTGTGTGAGCGACATTAATGAGTCAGGTGGGGACCGTATGACTCTTCTCTACTTGTGCTTCAGTCGCTCTGCAGTTTAACATTGAACCTCTTCACCGTCGTTTGGGGGCCGCAGTCGCTGCTTTTCAGCAAAAATTATGTAAACTTGTTTTAAAGGAACAATTCAACATTTAGGGAAATATTTTTAGTTAGTTAATTCACTTCCTTTCTGAGAGTTACAGGGAAAGATCGATACCACTCTCTTGTGTGTGCGTTGAGTACATAGCTGGGGCCGGGAGGCAGTTAGCCTAGCTTAGCATAAAGACGCACACAAAACACTGTGGTTTTAGGGTTATGTATAAGTAACTATTTCTTGTTACAGCAGGCAGGTGTTGACTGAGAAAGCTTGTAGTTTATTAGCTGTGTTGCACCGATATGAGACAAATACATCTTTTCAATTAACTGCGTGAACTTATTGTCTTGTTAGCGACCAAGCTAATGAGCTTGGATCGTGACAGTGATCTCACAAGATCTGAAAACGTTTTTCTCCCGTCATTAACTCTTTATCAAATTAAATGTTGAGTCCTGAGAACAAGATGCCAGAGGGAAGTAAACAACAAAGTACAAAGAAAACACGAAGAGGCTCAGAGACATGTTGTAACTGACTAGTGCTAGCATGTTCCAGGTTGGCTAGCGTGTTAGCGGTTAGCTCATCAACTACAGTGGTTTATCAGCTACCTTGCCGGCTATCTCGCAAGGTAGCGTAGATGAAATTTGCTGTGCCACTTTCTGGTGTGATGAGGTTTTTACAGGCGAGCTGTTTCTTCCGGCTTCCAGTTTTTACGCTACGTTAGGCTCACCGCCTCCTGACTCCAGCTCTGTACCCGACACACTGACATGAGACTGATATAAATATATAAATAAGCATTATTCCCAAAATGTAGAACTATTCATTTATGTGACGCAGACTGATAGTTTGATGAACCTTAAACTCGTAGGAATCATACCATTGTTGTGTATTCTTTTAAACGTTCCTCATAAAGTTTAAACTGTGACATAAAGAATAAAAGCAAGACTGAGATGCTAAACAGATGTATTGCTTGTTTTCTGTATTATTTTGGTTCCTCAAAACTCAAGACCTGGTGTGGTTCAGATGAACGGATGATTTAAAATAGGAGTCTTTGTTTTCAGAGAATATGTTGTATTGTTGTGTGTTCCTGTGTAGGTGATAGAGAGTAGGGATTACCTCTTTGTGCCCTCTGGACCTTTGCATTCCTCCTCTCTACATGCAACTATAGCTTACAGCCCGACCACTCCAACACATGGGAAAGTGCCTGGGTCAGGGGTTTCCTTTGATAGTAAAATGCTTACAGGCAGGCCAGAGGGGCCGGCGGCATTTCTAGGCTATGCGATGACCCGGTGGCTTTGGCACGGGCCAACTGTGATGACGAGAGGCTTTCTATTGTGCTGTGAGCCTCTACGTTTGGCCTTTGCCAGAGTATAAAAGCTTGGGTCTAGCGTTGGAGGGACCAGCACGAGCCAGCCTCCCTCACACGGCACTGCAAGCTATACTAACGCAGGTAAGGACACACAGACACAGACATACACACCAGAACATCCATCACAGTACAGGGGGACAACCACGCATCCACAGCCAGGGCCCACTCCATGCCCACCACACCCAGGCAAACCACCCTCAGCCTGGGGAAAGGCCCAAACAGAAGTCCAGGGCCCAAATGAGCCTCCCACATAAACAGCAGACTTGTGCTTTAGTCCAAATCCCATAAACATACCTACCTACCACCCCTCTGACAGTGTTAACACATCATGTGGGCCACGCTGAAGCTCCATTTCTTCTTCACTTCTCCCTCCCTTTGACTTTCTCCTCTGTAATCCTGTCACTTCCATTTACACCTCTATTTCTGGTCATCCCCTTGTCTTCCTCCATCTCTCACCCAGACTCTCCTGAAGCCCCTCACCATGTCTCAGACTACCAAGTCCGCCTCCAGCCAGGGCACCGATGCCAAGGACAAGGGTGCCCCAGCTCCAGCTGCCTCCAGCAAGGCCACCAAGACCGGCGAGCCCGGCATGGGATCCTTCAGAGTGAGTCACTGCAGCGTCAGACATCTGCACGAACTGCTTTTATTTGTGTTATTTAAAGGACCAGTTCACCCAAACTACAAAGAAAACATACCAACCTCTCTAGCCACGCAGATAATGTTTGATTTGCCCAGGTTTTGAGATTTCTGAGTTCTTCAAAGTTTGATGCTTTGAGCACCACAAGTGATATTCAGCAGTCTTTGTGGCTCGAGTGAACAGACCCTTTAAAGGCAGTTTTCATTCGGTTATAGCTCGACGTTGTTTGGATTAGTTTCCTTTGATTCAAATGTATTAATGAACTGGATTTAACCGGGTTCTTAGTGGTACTAAGTACAGTAGCAATACCACTTGTGTAAAAATACTTAAAAGTATCAAAAGTGAAAGTACCCATTATGTGTTATATTATTGCATTTTTTACTATTGATTGGTTGCTATAGCTGGCCATGGTGGAGCTAACATTAAGCTACTTTATATACTTTATATTCTGGTTTCTCTCAACTACAACACTGCCCGAATAATCAGAAACACTTTATTGACCTGATGCTTACATGGAGTCGTGTTTTAATGGAATATTAGACGCAGTTATTTCCCTGGTTTTGTAGGTTCATATTAATTCATATTATTACAGTTATGATTAGCTTGTTGCTGAAATGAAGAAGAGGCTGCTGGGACACGTGAATGATTCGATGCTTGTTGTGTAACTTGAAATATCTCCTCTGTGCAGATCATGATGTTCGACCAGGAGAACTTCCAGGGCAGGATGATCGAGGTCCAGAATGAGTGTATGAACGTGTGTGACCGTGGCATGGATAGAGTGCGTAGTATCATTGTGGAGTGCGGCCCGTAAGTAGACACACAGACCTGATTCAAGCAGCTACAGTTAGACAAACTCTCTTTAATCTCTCTATTCACACGTGTTTCACTGTTATCTCTCCTCTAATTCTTCTCTCCTGTCCTCCCCCCCTTGTGCCCCCCCTGTGCCCGGCGGACCCCCTTCTCCAGCTTTGTTGCCTTTGAGCAGACTAACTTCCGTGGGGAGATGTTCATCCTGGAGAAGGGAGAGTATCCTCGCTGGGATACCTGGAGCAACTCCTACCGCAGTGACTGCCTCATGTCCCTCAGGCCCATCCGCATGGTAACAGTCAACCAAACTGTGTATATCTACTTATATATGAATCCTCAAATGCCTTCCTTGAGTTAGTAAGAGGTGGAAGGCATGAAGTGTAACAAGAACAGAACATCCTCACACATGAGAAGCTGGAACCGGTGAATTATTTCACCTCCTGAGACACAAGACTTTGCTACTCTTAGACTCTAACCTCTAGAGGTTTTACTGAAATGATCCTCTGTACGGTGGCCTTTTTGGGACATTTTCAACTCAGCTCTACTTGGCCTAAGCTACATTTTCAGCACTCTGAGTAGAACTTCATTTCATTTCACATGCTAGTGTTGTGTTTATCTTGTTAGCATGTTTATGTTAGCATTCGTCTTAATGTGCAGCTGTGGCTGCGTTGGACAAGTAGAAAGTTTGACCTGATGGTGGCGCTGTATGTAAAGTCTGGGTTCATGAAAATCATTAGGACAGACAGACAGACAGACAGACAGAGCTTACATCCAACACTGCCACCTGTAGAGCCACAGCATGATTACAGACACATCAACACGTAGGTGATTTAACATGAAGACAAACTCTTCATTTCCTCCCTGCAGGACAGCATGGAGCACAAGATCTGCCTGTATGAGCTCTCTGACTTCAAGGGCAACAAGATGGAGATCCAGGAGGATGATGTGCCCACCCTCTGGGCGCACGGCTTCTGCGACAGAGTGGGCAGCGTGAGGGTGCCAGGAGGAGCGTGAGTACACACAAACGTGCTATTGAAGAACTTTCGATTGTGAAATGAATGAATTCAGTAGAGGATCAAGACTCAGGCCTGCGTTTTTAAGCTGCGTGACAGCGAGAAAATACTTTGTCACACAGCCTGGGAGCAAATCTATCGGCTCATTTTTCGTATATAACTCAAGTGGAGGCTCTGTACTGCAAATATTGTTTTGGACGCAGCTTCAGAGAAAGCCACAGGCCTCCAGAGTCACACTACAATGTAGTTGTTCATAAAAAGCAGGATGACATGTCATCACAAGGCTTAAAGCTGACTGTGTGATGTTTGGATTGTCAACACGTGTATTTTTAGACAGGAATTTTTCTTCCAAGTCTCACAGTGAAATACACATTTAAAATACCACTAGAACGTCCTCAGTGACCCCTAGAACCTCCTCAATGACCGCTATAGCTTCTTAAAAGAACCCTAGATCCTCTCCAGTGACCACAGACCCTCATAAAGGACTTCTAGAACTTCCTAAAGAACCACTAGAACCTCTTAAAAGACACCTAGAACCTCCTCAGTGACCTCTAGTCTCCAGTCTATCCTGTAATGTGAAAGGAGTCATCAGATTATAAAGCACATAAACAACCCATAATAATACTAATAATAGAAGCTTTAAAAATGCAGTATAGTCAGTATAAACAATGATTTAAACTATGAGACATTAAAGTGATGCTGACCCTCAGCATTAACCCCCCTCCCCCCCCTCCATGTCTCTCTCAGGTGGGTGGGTTACCAGTACCCCGGATACAGAGGCTACCAGTACCTGTTTGAGTGCGGTGACTACAGACACTACAATGACTTCTGCGCCTTCCAGCCCCAGATCCAGTCCATGCGTCGTATCAGGGACATGCAGTTCCACCAGAGAGGATGCTTCACCTTCACCTCCGCCAGCAAGTGAATGACACCTGCAGGCCGTCTGGTGCTGTCGTAGCCATGCAGCCCTCTCAGCTTTTTATTTCTCCAAACTCCCCCTTTCTCCAATCCTTTCCTCAATCTCCACCATCATCGCTCCATCCCCAAGGAAAGACAGAATGAGAGCAAACACACGGGACAACATTAACTGACTTTTTATGGTGCTAAAAAATAAACATGTTGTGAAAAACCTGAAACCTCCCTGGCTGGATTACCTTTATTCTCTCTACAGAAAAGTCACTGTAATGTTTGGATGATAATCATACAGGAATTGACGATGTGTAGCTGGTTTGTTATGACTTTAAAGTGTAAAGCAGAGTTTAGTTGAGGGGCCGAAAGTGTTGCTGTTGTAGATTGAGTGAAAGCTATTTTTAAAAATGTCTTTCATATGACAAAATTATTTTCATTTATTTTAAAACCAAAAACAATTACACTGACAATTTCTTTGCTATATTTGCTGTATTTCTTTGTGCATGGTTACCAATAATACAAAGAATGTGGTCAATATAGTATTACAGAGTCGCTGTAAGTCCAAATATGAATATATGTTTCAGGGTATCAATGTTTGAATTAAAGAAAACTGTATGTTAGGGGCTTAAATATGTCACGGTTTAAAACAGGCAAAACACATAAAACAAAATGCAAAAATACACCTAATAGGAAGATATATTGTAATATATAACATATGAAACTATACAATATATATAACATATACTGTATATAGTATATAATGGTTGTATGCAGAAACAAAACACACAGAGTTCATCTAAACTAAACATCTAGACGACAGACTGCAAAAAACTGTCCATCCTGATGAACGACACATATTTACTTGTGTATCATGTACCTGCATCCCCAGGGCACTGACACCGTCCTCCCCGACTCCACACAGCACACATTTATCTTTTCTATTTTACTGTAGGTGCTGATGAACCAAAGTCTCATCACAGAAAGTATCAGAGTCCAGTTTAAACTTAGACAACATATAACATCTATGCATTATTTTACCTTCCTCATGTTAACAAACAAAACCATTTCCAATTATCTATTTAATATTTATTCCAATAAGAAACAGAAGGTGGTGTATTAGTCTCTTAGTGACGTATCATTGGACAGTATTATTGCTTTTCTTTGGGAGGCTGGCAGTAGCATTCAGCATGATCTGTTGGCTGAATGGGAAATTCATTAACAGACATTAACTGAGCTGAATGAAAGAAAGGCGACGTTACGTTTGACTTTACGTCACGTCGTGTTAATACGTGCCTCGTGCTGCCTTCACGGTCCTTGAAAGTTCCTACATCCACGCATGCGTTTCATCGCTATATTTGTGTATTTTGAGCAAATACTCAAAACGTGTGGCTAATTTTAATATGTTGAATACATTAACGTTAAAATGCTACAACAAACAATTATTTTAACTTTGAATTATAATGACAATACTTAAACATGCTAATGAAACACCAACGTTTTGCTATTACGTCTTAACGACACTCACTTGACTTCTGAACGGCAGCAGCTTCACAACACCTCAGTCAGACGGGAAGACTGAAGCTGGTCACACCGAGCCAGGAAGGAACCATGGCGGCACTCTTCAAAGCAAGGAAAGGTGTGTAAAAAGGCAGAACTAAATTATTAATATTATTATAATAAGAAACTTTATTTGCTTATGGTAAACAATGCTGGCGCGAACTATAGTAGCTGCATGTGGATAGACTGGAAATACCATAGAGCAATATCGAACCTAGTTAGCTTAGCTTGCTACGTAACCGGTACATGCTCTAGGGAAGCTAACCTAGTTAACCCATTATCTCATTGAACACTGTCACTGATAACCTGGCAGTTAAAATGTAAAAGTTAGCCAACTTTAGCTAGTGACGCGGTGGTTAGCTAAATGGTAAACATGTTTCTCTCAGTTAGCTAGCCCTGCGGCTAAATAAGGTTACAAGTTAGCCGGCTAGTTGCGATCAATAACTTGTTACCGAGTCATTTTCAGTGAAGATAACTAGGTCAACTTATTGCCAAATAGTTTAACAGCTGTTCTGGTGTCTTTGAGGGTGTTTTGAAACTGTCGGACGGAGACGAAGGTGACTGATGGTGAGGATAACCTTTCACCTAAATAGCGTCAAGCTAACTAGTGAGCTGATGTTGCCTTCAGGGACAGAGTAAAGGTGATCAGAAACTGTTTATTGCCAAGTAACATACATTACAAGGAATTTGCTGTGGTCTGAAGGTGCTATTGTTTCGATAACAAATAAGTAGAATATAAAAGGTAAAATAAGAATACAAAAAAAATAAGATAAGATAAATAACAACAGTGCAGATAACAAACAGTGCAGTGACCAGAATAAAGTAAAGTGTCCAGATAATGTGTCCAGTAGGGGGTGGGTGCGTTAATGTAACGCAGGGGGGACAGGGGTGATGTACGTTAATATAACGTATAACTTGTGTTTGTGTTCTGGGGGGGGGGGGGGGGGGGGGGTGTCAGTGTGTCAGTTTGTCAGGTTGACTGCAGAGGGGAAGAAACTGTTTTTGTGGCGGGAGGTTTTGGTCCTGATGGACCGCAGCCTCCTGCCAGAGGGGAGGGGGTCGAACAGATGGTGTCCGGGGTGGGAGGGGTCGGCAGCGATCTTCCCTGCTCTCCTCAGGGTCCTGGAGGAGTACAGGTCCTGAAGAGATGGGAGGTTGCAGCCGATCACCCTCTCTGCAGAGCGGATGATACGCTGCAGTCTGCGTCTGTCCTTGGTGGAGGCAGCAGCGTACCAGACGGTGATGGAGGAGGTGAGGATGGACTCTATGATGGCAGTGTAGAAGTGAACCAGCATTGTTTGTGGCAGGTTAAACTTCCTCAGCTGCCTCAGGAAGTACATCCTCTGTTGGGCTTTCTTGATGAGGGAGCTGATGTCCAGCTCCCACCGGAGGTCCTGGCTGATGATGGAGCCCAGGAAACGGAAGGACTCCGCAGTGTCCACTGGAGAGTCACACAGGGTGATGGGGGCGGGTGGGGCTGCGCTCTTCCTGAAGTCTACAACCATCTCCACTGTCTTTGAAGCGTTAAGCTCCAGGTTGTTGCTGTTGCACCAGGTCACCAGATGGTCAATCTCCCACCTGTAGGCAGACTCATCCTCTCCAGAGATGAGTCCGATGAGGGTGGTGTGGTCCGCGAACTTCAGGAGCTTGACGGACTGGTGACTGGAGGTGCAGCTGTTGGTGTACAGGGAGAAGAGTAGGGGAGAAAGAACGCAGCCTTGAGGGGAGCCGGTGCTGATCGTCCGCGAGTCAGAGACGTGTTTCCCCAGCTTCACGTGCTGCTTCCTGTCAGACAGGAAATCTGTGATCCACCTGCAGGTGGGGTCAGGCACGTTCAGCTGGGAGAGCTTGTCCTGAAGAAGATGGCATGTCTCCAGTGAGGTGTTGAAGATGTCCGTGAACACCGGAGACAGCTGATCGGCGCAGCGCTTCAGGCAGGATGGGGAGATGGAGTCTGGTCCAGCAGCTTTCCGGGGGTTTTGTCTCTTGAAGAGCCTGTTCACATCTCTTTCAAGGACAGACAGAGGTGTCGATGCTGGAGGAGGGGGGGGAACTGTGGGGGGCAGCTGTGGTGGTAGGAGGTGTGAGAGTTCAGCCCCAGGTGTGATGAGGGGGTTGGGGCTGTTGGGCTGGAGCTGGTGGGTGATGGTGTGGGGGATGGTGTCAGGACTGTCCCATTGTCTCTCAAAGCGACAGTAGAAGTTGTTGAGTCTGTTGGCGAGGCGTCGGTCGTTAGCAGAGTTGGGGGCTCTTGGCTTGTAGTTGGTGATCTGCCTGAGCCCCCTCCACACAGAAGCAGAGTCGTTGGAGGAGAACTGGTTTTGTAGTCTCTCTGAGTACAGTCGTTTAGCTTCCCTCACCGCCTTGCTAAACTTGTACTTGGCTTCCTTAAACTCTGCTCTGTTGCCACTCTTAAACGCCGCTTCCTTTTCCAACCAAGAGATGTGAACAGGCCCTCCCTGGTGGGGCATTTAATAAACTGTTTGTATTTGGGGAGTTCGTGTCTGAGGTTACCTTTGTTAAAGTCACCGAGGACAATAACTAAGGAGTCCGGGTTGGTCTGCTCCGTTTCCAGTATCTGATCGGCGAGTGCGCGCTGTGCGTCCTGCACGTTGGCCTCCGGTGGAATGTAAACACCGACCAGAATGAATGAAGCGAACTCACGGGGGGAGTAGTAGGGTTTACAGTTTATGAAAAAGGTTTCCAGGGAAGGAGAGCAATGCCGTCGGATCACTGTCACGTCGTTACACCAGCTGCTGTTGATGTAGAAACAAATACCTCCACCCTTTGTTTTGCCGGAGAGGTGCGCGTCGCGGTCCGCTCGGAGTAGCTGGAATCCGTCCAGCTGCAGCGCCGCGTCGGGAGTTCTTTCCCCCAGCCATGTCTCCGTGAAGCACAAAACAGCAGATGAATAAAAGTCCTTGTTTCTCCTCATCAGCAGCTGGAGTTCGTCCATCTTATTCCCCAGTGAGCGCACGTTAGAGAGAAATATTCCCGGTAGCGGTGTGCGTTGTCCTCGCCGGCGAAGACGCACGAGCGCACCGGCACGTTTCCCTCTACGTCGACGTAGAGCTGCAAAGGTGAGAGCACCTTTGACCAGAATGTCCCATAAAACAGTTAAAGGTGTAAGAAATTCGGGAAACAAATCCACTGGAGATGTTCCCCTGATGTTCATGAGCTCTTCTCTGGTGAAAGAGCTCCGTGAACCAAAACAGAAAACACTGTTTACAGACAAAACAAGGCAAAACAATGCGCTCCAACAGACCGAGGCAGCCATCTTGCTGCACAGTGCAGCAGCAGAATAAACAGCACTAAATGAAAATTACTTATAGATTGTTGGGTAGTTTAAACCATCACAATTCATCATATTTTAAAGTATTAATCTTCAGTGTAACTAGTTATTATAGCTGTCAGATGTAGTGGAGTAGAGGCATACAGTAGCATGAAATGGTTCACATGTCCTGTTCAGTCCAAAGATTTTCAGTTTTCAAATATATAAAACAGAGAAAAGCAGCAAATATTCACACATGAGAAGCTGAGATGAGGCGTTTGCTGTTCTTACTTAAGAGGTGACAATCAGTTATCAAAATATTTGGAGATGAAATTTCTCTCGATCATCTAATGGATTCATTGATTAATTTTTCAGCTCTAATTTTCATGATCTAATAACGTGCCATTATCTAATCTAATCTTCAATTAACTGTCAGAAAATAATTAAAAATCACAATTTCCACGCCCACCGTGACATCTTCTGATCATATAACTATGTGTTGGTACATTTCACCCCTGACTTTCCTCTCCATTGTGACCAGTTGTGTAAACTGTGGTAATATGTCAGTATTGTGTCTCAGCTTTCTCGTCACTCCCTATTTTCACTGTCCTGTCAAATCTGACCCCATCATAACAAATCAAATCTAACCGTGAACTTTATGAATCATTACACCCGTAATAACATCATGTGTCACTTCTGGCTCGCTGTGGGCGTCTCTGGAGCTGCAGCTGGGTCTCACGACTCAGACCAGTTCATCAAAGGATCACATTACCTGAGGAAAACACTGGATCTGATCATAGCCAGACATACAGTACATTTTACAAGATGCTTTTCTTTACTCTGCTGTCAAGCAGAAACACTTCCTACAGTTCAGTGGATGAGTGAACCTCTCACTTAGTTGTCGCTGGTCTTTGTTTAACTGTTTTGAACTTGTGTAAGTGTGACATCATAAATTATCCACCAGAATTGTTTTTTAATCCATTTGTGACAATCATGACAATCCAGTTAATACATTTTGAGCTATGTCAGACTGGACCCAAGTGGTGGACCGGCCGACGTTGTCGTCCATAGAGCCATGTTGTTGCAAGCACGACTAAATATCCGAGACTTTACTTCTCTCTCCTGCAGCTCTTGGCTTCTGTCTCAGTGGTTGTCGAAGCTTCTCTCAGCTAGCAGAGCTCCCAGAGACTCACCAGCTTCTGAGGCAGACCTGCAGAGACTTCGCTGACAGAGAACTGACCCCCATCGCTGCCAGACTAGACAAAGAGCACTCTTACCCTGCCAAACAGGTACACACACACAGCTGCACAATGTGATGCTTTAATAGTGACTTTTCAGTTGGAATTTGATCCCATTTTTATTGTCTCAGTCAAGTGTTTAGCGAGATAAGAATCAAGGAAGTGACTATAATCGATGTGTTTATAATAACAATGTATGAAATGACAGTGTGCTGGTGTCTGGTAGCGAATTATCAGCTGAGTCTGCAGCTTTTACGAAGCTTTATAGTGAGTTTCATCTTATTGTTTATCTGTCGAACCACGACTTTACTGTCCTGGTTCACTCTCAGCGCTCAGCGTCGCGTTCAGAGACAAAGCTGTAAGAAGCCGCTGAACACGAGCTGCTGAACATAGTGCAGCATTTAGCAGCTAAAGAGACCAGAGACAGAGCTAACAGAGAGAGAACACTGGACCTCATCCATCAGGTGACACAAACACGACTCCACATGAAGGTTCATGTTGGTCTGTAGCTGCTGGACGTGGAAATAAACAGCTGTTTGGTTCAGCACATCAACTTAAAGGTGATGATATGTCAGTTATTGCAGGTTTGAGGTATCAGACACATTACTGTTAATGCTCTTGTCCAGATTCAGGAGTTGGGGGCGATGGGGGTGATGGCCATGGAAGTACCAGAGGAGCTGGGTGGAGCTGGGATGGACTATCTGGCGTACAGTCTGGCTATGGAGGAAATCAGCAGAGGCTGCGCCAGCACTTCAGTCGTGGTCTCTGTGAACAACGTGAGTGCAGTCTGTCAACACGGATAGACGTGTAAATATAAGTGGTGTTTACTGGTATAACTGGTTCTGGTCTCTGTGATCCTGTTCTTAAGTCTCTCTACATCGGACCAATATTGAAGTTTGGTACAGAAGAACAGAAACAGAAGTGGATCACACCGTTCACCACCGGGGAGAAGGTGGGCTGCTTCGCCCTCAGTGAGCCAGGTGAGGTGACGCCTGAAGGATATGACATGATTATTATTATCAAGGTGTAATGTTAGTGTGACAGTAAGGAGATACTAGGAGATCTGAATAAATACCTTAACGGACATGTCTGAATGACAAAAAGCTAGCAGTGTTATGTATTCCATGTGTGGTAAAGGCTGCAGCATGTACCAGAAAGCCACATTTTGATTCATTTTGTGAATGAACTCTGGTACTGATAACATTATCTTCTAGGCTTTTAGAACACGTATGTCCAACAGACTGAAACTGGTTTGGAATCCACACCTGTTTCCCCCGTGAAATTAAAGTGATTTTGATTTAAATTCCAGGTAACGGCAGCGACGCGGGCGCAGCCTCCACAGTGGCCCGTCAGGAGGGAGATGAGTGGGTGCTGAATGGAACCAAAGCCTGGATCACCAACAGCTGGGACGCCTCTGCCACCGTCGTGTTCGCCACCACAGACAAGAAACTCAAACACAAGGCATGCTGCAGTGGACTGATGTCCTGTTCAGATCATAGAGATAAAGAGTGGATTGTTCTATTGAGCTGTTACCTGGAACAGTGGTGACCCCTCCCTCAGCTTTTTTTATTTCCTCTAACAGCTTTTTGTCTTCCGTGTCTGCAGGGTATCAGTGCCTTCCTGATCCCCATGCCACACCCAGGGCTCTCTCTGGGGAAGAAGGAGGATAAGCTGGGCATCAAAGCCTCCTCCACTGCTAACATCATCCTGGAGGACTGCAGGGTACCGCTGGGCAACATGCTGGGCCCTCGTGGTGCCGGTTTCAAGATCGCCATGGTACTTTAAGCTCACTCATTGTGACACAGAGGCTGAGTTTACATGAAACCTGTTATTCCACCTGTAATCTGACTAAAAATAAACTAGCTTGGGGTGAATTAAACCTTTCATCCAACAGTCCTCCTGAGTATTTACTACTCGTCTTTAGTTTCAACACTCTTCAAGAGTTTCTTCACTAGTATTTTAACAGGACAGCTTATCACTCCTTAAGTGATAAAGTAGTTCCCTCCCAACTGACACTTAGTGGCCTCTAGAGGTTCAAGTTCAGGTCGGCTCGCTCAGCTCAACAGTCTAAACACACACACAGTTAGAGTAAGATGTCATGCCCCCACAGTGTAATTAAACACGTGGTCTGATGCTGATTTCTCTGAGTAACCGGCTAAACTTCCTGTTCATCTGTGTCACTCAGCAAACCCTGGACAGCGGCCGGATCGGCATCGCAGCTCAGGCTCTTGGTATCGCTCAGGCCTCTCTGGACTGCGCCGCAGACTACGCACACAAGCGCACTGCATTTGGAGCCCCCATCGGCAAGCTGCAGTCCATACAGGTAACAAGACCTCTAAGACCAGTCAGGGTGTTTTGTTTTAAGACCGTCTGTTGTGATAATGTTGCACTGAGGACAACAGACACGATGAGACAGGCTGTAAACAAACCCACAGTTTATTCAGATCTTTATTAGGAGGTAAAACTGACAGTGAACGCACCTGAAATGTTAATGTAAATAATCCCTCATTGAGCAGGAGAACTGTACATAAAGGTCTGGTCGCTCGTCATGGGGGGGGGGGCACACTGTGAAAACAGCTGTTCCAGCGATAAGTATAGAATTTCCATCAAGTTAGAACTCATAAAAGACTTTCTAGTGAGTTGCATTATGGGAAATGTAGGAGGCAGCATTTTTGGAGCTTAAGGCCTAAAAGTCAGGAAACCTCAATTTTGAGTCTAACATTTGCGAGCCCCCTAACTTTATGGAGATGCTTTTCTTAATCACAGGAGAACCCTTTCAGTTTATAAGTTGTCAGAATAGAATTAAAATAGCAGAGATAGACTCTGCTGCTGATGTCTGTTTTGTTTTTGTTTTTTTGTCCAAAACAAAAAAGATGTTCAGTTTAAAACGACATAAAACAAAGAAAGTAGCAAAGCTTCACATTTGAGAAGCTGGAAACAGTCTTTGATCTTTTCGCTTTATAAATGAATGAAAAGAATGAACTAATGGTTGTTTTTCACGTTGTTTAGTTCAAACTGGCTGACATGGCCGTGGCTATAGAGAGCGCTCGCCTGCTCACCTGGAAGGCTTCACTTCTTAAAGATTCAAAGAAACCCTTCACTAAGGTAGGTCTCCTCTGATGGAACCAGTCTGACGTTATTAAAGTGTAACGTACATTCACACACCTCCACCTGTGTGTTCCTGCAGGAAGCAGCCATGGCCAAACTGGCAGCGTCTGAAGCCGCCACGTTCTGCTCACATCAGGTAAGAAACCGACCACCAAAAGAACGAAAGACACAGAAAAAACCCTCGAGACGACCTTTTCATTCTCTTTTTGTTTGTACTTTAAAATCAGGCCATCCAGGTTCTGGGGGGGATGGGTTACGTGACGGACATGCCGGCCGAGAGGCACTACCGCGACGCTCGCATCACAGAGATCTACGAGGGCACCAGTGAGATCCAGAGACTGGTGATTGCCGGCCAGTTACTGAAGGAATACCAATCATAGATGAACATTTGTCAGTGCCTTTGGTACGATGTGGACATATAATCAACCCAGAGGCTATAAAGATAAAGAAGAGCCAGTACGATGTAGGTTAACATGAGCGGAGGTGCAGCTTTTATTCTTCAGGCTTAGGTTAGAGAATACAATACAGAACTTCAGAGGAGATTCAAACGATTTAATGTGTCCATTACCTCCATTGTCTCAAAGGAATTCAGGAATGACTTTACAACACTGTAAGCCAAATAACCTCAAAGTTGTCTCCGCTGCCTTAAAAGGACATCTGTGTGTTGCCAGTTTAAAGGGTCCGTTCACCTACATTTTAAAAAAAGGTGTTTTCTCCAAGTAGCTTCAGATGTTTTGGTGTTTTTGGGATCCTCTGACACTTCTGTCGCCGTCTCAGTGAATGGAGTTTCTTTCTTGGTGCTCAAAAGCAGCTTGTCTTTACAGAAAAAAAGCACTTTGACAGTCTTGTGTACTCTCTTTGCTTTATTCTGTTGGTACTTTAATTGAATGAATTGAGTGTGGACACACTCAAGGCTTCACACTACTTTAAAAACATGCAGTAGTTCTCCACAACACCTGGAAACACGCTGACGTGGAAAATCTCTGGAGTTGGATTTGATTTGTAAACCTGACCTTTCTCTGATCATAACCAGCTGTTTTACTTCCCCAACCCTAACTTTGCCTTAACCATAGTTTATTTACCATAAGGATCTTTCCCTAACCTTAAGAGATTTAGTTAAGGGAAGTTAGTTATTGTAGTTTGGCCTGCTGACTTTTCAACACGGTCGCCAGCCGGAGCTGCAGCAGAGCCTGTGAAACTAATGGAGGTGATTCAGGTACTTGAGCTACTTCCCCTCTGAGTCATAACTCAGAACTCCAATCTGAACACACAGACATGAAACACATATTTATAGATTCAGTGTGACTTATACTTCCAGGGAATATCATTATCATCCATGTCCATCATAAATAAACGTCCATAAATCCGCTTGGAAATCATAGAAAATCGACGCTTGTTAAAAAACTGCAGAACTTGCCTGAGAATCTTCATGTTTTTAAGTTTCCTTCAGTCTCACAGTGATTCAGTGATAGTTGTCTGTACATCCACGAATACACTGCAGACAGGAGCTGCTAACAGCTGATTCAGCTACTTTAATGGAGACCATGTGACTAAATGTAAACAAATGTAGGCAACACAAAACAACCAACTCAAGTCGTAGCCCCCCGCTAACTCACTGTCTCCATGGAAATACTATACTTCCTGGGTTGGAGCCCAGCTGTATATCAGACACAAACTTCCAATATCAGGGATGAATCTCTGGTGAACTGACCCTTTAACCAGCTTCATTTTGTCCGTCACAGTTCAGTGTTTTGTGCTGAGAGATTTCACCAGCAGAGGGCGACAGCGTGCCTTCATGCTTCTGCTTCACACACAGTCAACGTTCATGGATCTGTTGAAACACTGCAGAATAATCACAGTCACACTCGTGTTTTCAGAATGTACACACTTGTCCACTACAGACTTACTAATTTAATGTTCTGGGCGGCAGTTAGAGGTTATACTGCTGTCTGTCGGCCAGTTTGGGGTTCAATCAATGCATTTGTCTGTAAGAGGCTGTGTAATGAAAGTGCTTCATTGTGCCTCACTAACTTGTACATGTTTTAATTTATTGTGTGCGGGTGATAATAAAAACACAACAGTACTTTCCACAGAGAAAGTATGGATTTAATTTCAGCATTAAAAACAAATAAAAACATTGAAAGACCTTAAACCTTCCCTCTTTAACAGTTTAATCCTGGTTCAAACTGTTGGTCTCATTAAAGCCGGACTTTTCAGAGGCTGTTGTTCCTGCTGCTGAGGATCTCCCATGATGTGTGTGAGTGTGTGTGAGTGTGTGTGTGTGTGTGTGTGCGCTCTTCTTTATGTTTATCCACGTGAGGGCACTGATTGCTCCACTGGTCCAGATCTGGGCCAAGCTTCCTGACGCTGGACTTGCCCCCTGCTGATTGTGCTAATTATGACGGTAGTCTGCCGGCTGCATTGTTCAGGCCGGCCTCGCTCCGTCAGGGTGTGTGAACCAGAGTCTTGGTTATTTTCTGGCTCTTGTTCGTTTCCTTTATGGCACACACACACGAACAAGTGCATGTGTAAGAACATGGTATTCTGCTGCTGGTGACCTTTGTCCTCGTTCTGCAGGTGAGATCCTGATGTGGAGACCAGGACTCACTCACATGTCAACAGGTAGCAGACCTGTAGTGATGAATAGTGGATCAAATATATGTGATTGTTAAATGTGAGAACAGGCTGTAAATAACAAGGGCAGACGGTGAAATGTTTTTTTTCTTTATTAGAAAAAGTAGGTTTTATGAAAAGGCTAGAAAAACAACAGGAAGTACAAAAGACTGTACATGTATTCAAATGCAAATCCCCCCCCCCCCCCCTGAGAGGCTTCACGCCGGCTGCGTGTTCACTGTGGGAAACCAGCTCATGAGAGTCCACTGGGAGAGAAAACAACTATTTACAATGAAGCTGCTGTTCAGAGGCCGCCTGCCCCCCCCCCCCCCCCCCCCCAACCTGCACAATGAGCCGATGACAGCCGCTAATCAACCTCTTAATGAACCGCTGTTAATGACCAGACTCCTGAAGCTGCCTGACAAACTACACAGTGACTTTCTCTTCAGCTGCTCATATTTTACAGTTTCAGCAGCGTCTTCATCATCATCATCATCATCATCATCATCATCATCATCATCACTCAGACTAATGTCCCCAATAGACAGTGGACTTTCAGTTTATACGTAGTGCTTCTTGTCAAAGTCCCCGTTGGATGTGATCGTCTTGGTGGGGGCGTACTTGATGGGGTACGCGCCTCTCACCCCCTGAGAGAAGGAGCAGCACAGCAGGGTCCCGCCGAGCAGCAGCAGCGCGGTGGCGGCCCAGCCGATGTAGATCGCAGCCCCGATCTCCCTCTTCTTGGACGGGGGCACCTGCGGGTTGTGGAAGTCCACTATGATGTTGTTGGCCATCCAGCAGAGCGGGACCAGTACGAACAGACCGCTGATGATGTAGATGACCCCCCCGGCGTTCACCACTTTAGCCTTCACGGTCTCGTCCCTGATGCAGTTGGTGCACTGCGCCCCGGCGACCGTCACCGTGAGGGCGACGACCCCCAGCACGGCGGAGATGATGGTCAGGGCCCGGGCCGTCTGCAGGTCCTGCGTCAGGGCCAGGACCGAGTCGTGGACTTTGCACTGCATCTGGCCGGTGCTCTGCACCACGCAGGACATCCACAGGCCGTCCCAGATGGTCTGAGCCACCACGATGTTGGAGTCGATGAAGGCGGTCACCTTCCACATCGGCAGCCCGCACGCGACCATCACCAGCAGCGAGCCCGAGACGCACAGCGCGAGACCCAGGAACTCCAAACACGCAGCGAGCATGGCTCCGGGCTTCAGGGAGCTGCTGATCCTGGTCCTGGTCCTGGTCCTGACAGAGGAGGCTGAACTGTCTTCTCGTGAGTTTCTCCTGTCGGCGGTCTCGTGCTGATGCTCTGTGCGCGCTCTGCCTCTGCCCACTGAGTGCGTGCGCTCTGGGGCTTTTCATTTATGGGACGCGGCCGCTGCACCCCCCGTCATCTTTGCCTCAGCCAATCCGGGGGGGTCTACAGGGGCAGCAGCATCCTTTACGCACTGGTGTGGACCGTGTTAACCAGTTTGTGCTGGAGCGCACCAGCTGTGGCGTCTTCCTGTGATTCAGAGTCTGTGGGTGGAGGTGGAGGTGGAGGTGGAGCGAAGCAGCCTTTGGCTCCATGTGGAAGGAGTTCATCAGGATTCCCAACTTATGATTTGATCTAATAATAATAATAATAATAATAATAATATAGAACTTACTGCTGCTGGCTGCAGTAAACAGGATCACATGTGGATGGATGCAGGCACTTCCTCCTCTGCCCCCCCCCCCCCCCCCCTTCAGGTCAGGGACGTATCAGGTTTATCATGAGGTGTTTGAAGCACATCTGGAGGAACTCATATTTGATTGACGTAACATCACAGAATAAGATCATTCTTTAGTTCAGGGGTCCTTTAACTTCTTAATACCGTCCTCAAAAGTTTTCGGTTTAATTTAGTTATAGGAAAAGTACACATAGAAAGTGTTTGTAGTAGAAACATAGATGGTAGAGTCTCTGTTGGAGACTTCATTCTCCATATTCTCTCATGAAAGTGTGTCACTGATTTCTCTGTTACCCAACACCCAACATTTTCTCTCCGACTGGTATTTTGACCCATTTTCTGTCTTCAACAACACACACAGGATGCGCTCCGTGCAGAGGACACGGCGGCCATGTTGATACGCTCCATTGTTTCTGACTGTTGTTGAAAAATCAACTCAACTCTGGTTGTGTTTCTGTGCTTTAAGTGGAGTCAGCCTGAGTCATCTCTCATACACATCCTGTGTGTGCTGCAAAGTCAGCACTGTGATGAGAAGACCTGCAGACGCAAAGCATTCTGGGCCGACCTTTTTGTTTTTTAACTATATATACATTTATATATATATATATATATGACTCCTTCCTGTTCAGACTTTAAATGAGTTCCCACCCAACCTGATTCCTTATCAGCTTCTTCACTGGCAAAACGTAAAAGTTGAGAAAACTCAACAAACTTTAAGACGAAAGTTTAGTTATGAAACAGTGAATTAACTTTCATAAAGTGTAGGGCTCTTAAAGGACCTCCAGTGGTGGACGAAGTACTCAGAACCTTTACCTAAGTAAAAGTAGGAATACCGCAGTGTAGAAATACTGTGTTTATTATATTGAATGGGTGCATGAGAGGTGTTTTGTACGTTAAGGTGGAAAAGTACATAAGTGCTGTGCTTTTACCATTTACCATGTTAGCTTGACGTGTTAGCATGCTAACATTTCACGACTAATTAGCATTAATCACAAAGTCCAGCCGAGGCTGATGATGTCGTTAGCTCTGCAGGTAGAAACCAAAAGATTTGGACACATTAACATAAAGAACAGTTTTACTCGTGTGTGTGTGTGTGTGTGTCTCTGTGTGTGTGTGTGTGTGTGTGTGTGTGTGTGACAGAGTGACCACTTTTAATGTTTACTGCTGAGAAAGTGATGCGTGTTGATAAAAGCTGGACCACACCTCCTGTAATTACTCTCTATCTTTGCCACGATAAAGTTAGACTCTGATGTGGAGTCTTACTGCCTGTGGAGAGCAGAAAATGATAATTCTGCACATTAAATATGGACTCTGTTTTATTGATAACATGATTTTCAGACTGAGGGCGGAGGCAGCAGGTGTTTGTTCAGCGTGGATGTCAACATGCTGACAAACAACATTCCTTCAGAAAAACACAATCAGGCCTCCGTCTGGAAAGCTCATTATTCTGCGTGTGTGTGTGTGTGTGTGTGTGTGTGTGTGCGTGCACGTGAAGGAGAATAAGTCATGATGTCACGTAGTAGGTGAGTGGGTCACGCAGACAGAGGCTGTGTTCCTGTTGGCTCAATAACAGCAGAGCACCAACCTTAATCACAGTCATTCAGCTGCAGCCGCTGCCAGCAGAGTGAGAGCTGATTGAAACAACAGTGTGTGTGTGTGTGTGTGTGTGTGTCTCCTCAGAGGACCAGATGCTTCCTTTTCTATCTGTGGCCAAATGTTTACAGTTACACTAAAGTACTTGCAGCTCCCACAGCTCACTTGTGATCAGCGTGGTGATGTGAGTCAGGAGGCTGCTGCAGGTTCAGAGTTCTCATCCACCCACGTGGTCCATCCTTAATACTGACGCTGCTTTGTCTCATACAGACTCAGGTTTAGGTTTAGGTTTAGGTAAACTGTCAGATCGGCGTGGTTTGCGGCGTGCTCGGCCAGGCTGAGCCGGCCGCTGCAGCACTTTGCATTGTGGGACACAGTCGGTGAAGTAGACTGGTCTGATGTTTACTGGAGGTTTTCTACAAATCAGTACGACATCCGGGCAACTAACTACTACAGACCGCTGTGTCCCAGTTCCTCACCACATACCAGTAATATCCAGTATTTACTTCAGGCTGTTATAGTATACTGTTTTACACTTAGGGTGCAATATTACAGGTACTCCGCGGTGTTGTACCTGTATATCTGCGCCCTGAGGATCCTTGTCGAGTCGGTGTGAAGCTGATTGACAGCTGCAGGGCTGCCAGGTGACGTGTTGGCGGCGGGTGGGAGGGCTGAGATGCAGCAGCGTTAGGATGTCCTGTCTCTTATCACTTCCCTTCGACTCCATTGTTCTCCGAGCCGCTGGGAATATTCTCCTCCTCCTTTTCCACATCAACTCTTTTTATTATCCACAGTGAAGTGTCACCTGCTGCGGCTGCTTGGCTCTCGCGGAGGCATGCGGCCTTGGCTCCGTGTTGCGATGTGCGTTTGTCCGGTACCAGTGTTTGGCACGTGGGCCGGCAGTTTGGTTCACAGATGTCTTTAATGTTAGTTTCAAGTGTTGGTAGTCTAACGTGTGTGTGACCTTTTTGATCTGTATTGTCCTGAGCCAGCAGTATAAGGGGGGGGGGGGGGGGGTATAACACTGGAGGACGTATAAAGGAAACAGTTTTGAACTGCATTCACTGACGTGCTGAAAGTGACTCACTCTTTCTGTATTTCTTTTACTCCAGGTGTATTTCCATCCACCTGCTTTTGTGCACATAAAGAAGCCGAAAAAAATCGCCACTAAAAAAGGTGGAAAAGTTGGTGCATCGATAAAAGCAAATGGAAACAAATTAATATACGAAGCTCCAGATGTCTCAGATTGTTTTATTTGAATAGTTATTAGAGTGAAGAAACAGGTTTATATCAGCTGTAGTCACAGAGCATTCTGGCTTTAACTAGCTGTTGACTCAGACTGGAGGAAATCCCAACACTAGAAAGTCATCAGCTCTGATGAGAGATAGAAGTGTTGGGGGGCCTTTAATGTCCTCTGTGCCTCCTCTTCCTCCGCTGACTGTTTCCACCTGTTAGAACAAACAGCGGACGTGACTCCTTCATGCCGTCGCAGCTCCGTCATCCTGTGAGGATTCAGCTCATTATGAGCACTTCACCTCCGCATCACTTTCACGATTGATTCATCCGTCAGTCACCTTCTCTGATTCATCTCTGATGTCGTTAATCTGTGAAACAGGGTAACATTGGTGAGTCCTAAAGGGACGTCTCCAAAAAGATATAAAACTAAGAAAAGCAGAAAATACTCACATTTAAGAAGTTGGAACCAGAGAATGATTTTTACTTGAGCTGCTACTCAATTAATCAATTGACAGAAAATGAATTGGTAACTATTCTGCTGGTTGAAGTGATTTTTGCTGTTAAACATTTCCTGGTTCCAGCTGCTCAGATGCAGATGTGCTGCTTTCCCTCTGAATGCTGTTAATAATTGTAACGTCTTGTTAATAATGTGGAGCTTTGTGAAGGCGTCACTTTGGGCTCTGGGTCATTGTGACCAAACAATCGATCGATTAATGGAGAAAATAATCAGCTGATTCATCCACAGTGAACTAATAATCATTAGCTGATAGTTCAGGATGAGCTCCACCTCAACTCCAACAGTAAAAGTGAATGACTTAATGAGAAGAAGAATCAGTTCCTGTTCGCTCCGACCTGCTGCGTTTCCATCACATGTGCTAACATGGTGATAACACACGTCTGACCATGTCACTGAACACGGAGGTCACCGGGCTTTTCCGTGTGACATGTGGGGGCAGCGGTCCAGTAGATGCTGCCCTGAGGCGTGTTCATGTCATCCGGTTGACATGTGACCTCAAAAGACTGATGCTCTGCGCCTCCTCGTCTCAAAACAAAGCGACGAACGTCTAGAAAAGCGTGTTAGTTTACAGCATCTGTGTCCGTGTTCCACCACATGGAGCAACTTTTTACTTGAGTGATAACTTGGACTACTTTTCGTACCATTTTGGCAGAAATTCCCCTAATATAAAAGGATTTAACAACCCGAAATAAGTGGAAAGGTCCATAAAAGCTTCTCAAATCTGCCCCACATCATAATGCACTGTGTAAATATGTATTAGCAAGCGAGCAGAGAAGTCTGAACAGAGGCCTAAAAGCAACGTATAAATGGTTGAAAGTAGTAGTACAGATAAACTTTACCAAACTACTGGAAAAAAGGAGGAAGGGGAGCTGAAGCCCATCTAGACAGAGTAAACCACCGGAGTATCCCTTTAATCCTCGTCCCTCAGCTGCATCGGCATGGACTTGTTTTGATTTCCGGAGCCATTTTCCCGCCTTATCTCTGCCATCAGCCCATTTCCTGTGTGTAACAGCACCATTTCCTGTCTCTGTGGAGCACAATCAGAGAGATAACACAACCGCCACACAAAACCTCCTTTTTCTCCTTGTTTCTCTTTCTATTCCTGGGCCTTCACGTGTCCCTCCTCCTCTTCCTCCTCCTCCTCCTCCTTTCAGTGTCCTGCTCTCTGGCTTTCATTCATATGGTCCGACAAATGAAAAATGAATTCTGTTCTCTCTCTCACTGTTGTCGTCTATCTTGGTTATTTGACCCTCATATTTCCTTTAGAGAGGAAACATGGAAAACTAACAAACAAATTGATGTATTCTGCCTGAAATAAATGGAGCGAAACAGTTGGTGGAAGAAGTATTCAGGTCTTTTACTTGAGTAAAAGTACCAATACCACCATGTAAAAATACTCGATGCCCTACTTAAGTAAAAGTAGATAAGTATTAACTACTTTATATACAGTTTGCTAGTTTAACTACTTTATAAACAGTTAGCTAGTTTAACTGCTTTATATACTGTTAGCTAGTTTAACTACTTTATATACAGTTAGCTAGTTTAACTGCTTTATATACTGTTAGCTAGTTTAACTACTTTATACAGTTAGCTAATTTGAACTACTTTATATACAGTTAGCTAGTTTAACTACTTTATATACAGTTAGCTAATTTGAACTACTTTATATACAGTTAGCTAGTTTAACTACTTTATATACAGTTAGCTAGTTTAACAGCTTTATATACAGTTAGCTAATTTGAACTACTTTATATACAGTTAGCTAGTTTAACTACTTTATATACAGTTGTCTCTTTGGTGGAACTGCTAACAACTCGGAGTATTATCACATAGAAAATTTCAATTAGAGTACAAGTACCTCAGAACTGGTACAGTGATACTTGTAAATGTACTGCGTTGCTTTCCACCCTCCAGTGGTTTTCTTGGTATTTGTGCATCAAAGAATAAATAAATAAAAATGTTTTACTTCTGCTTCTACCCCCCCTCCATTGTCCCTCTACCAGGGGAAAAGAGAAAAGGCTCGCTCACAACAATCTGCACTTCCTCCTGTGAGGCGGCGTGCTCGACAGCAGCCGAGGAATCAACGCAGAGCACATGTGATGAGCTATTGTACGGCGCTGTGCTCAGGCCTTCCTGCGTTAGCCTGCTTCCTAGCTGAAGTCATTGTGTGACCCCATCTCTGTCTGTGGGGAGGAAACGCTCATATACTCCTGCACAAACACACACATTCATACACACTCAGGAACAACTGTGGTGAAATGTGACTAAGTCTATTTACTCATGTACTGTAATTAAGTATAAATTTGAGGTACTTTTACATCACATGCCACTTCAGACTTCTACTCCACTCAGAGGGAAACGTTGAAGAGCATGTGCTCGTCTTTTTGTCTGCGGCGTCGGTTGTCGTCCCAGAATTGAAATATCCTTCAAATATTATGACATTAGAATAGAAGCAATCTCCCTTTACAGGAGAAAATATACATTTTGAGAGTGTTGATTAATATAATTAACGTAATGTTAATGTGTCGTTAAAGAGACATCAGGTTACCGTTGGAGAACCCTGGACTCTCTAATGATGATACTTTGCTGACATTTCTTGGATTAAACCACGAAACTCCGAGTTATTATGCTGCCTGTTTCACCTCGAGGCCAAACAGCTCATGTTAATCCCAGTTTATTGCATTCAAGCCATCCCTGCCTCACACTGTGTGCTGCCATGACTGAGCTGGGAGTGCGGCTGAAGCACCATGTAGGCATTATAAATAAATAAAGAGCAATTACAGAGTTATTTTGTTTGTGTGCAGAGGTCAGTGTGGTCCTGCCCCCCCCCCCCCCTGAGATCAGAAGAAATCTGTTTTGGTGATGGTGGGAGGGAAGGTCGCTCATTGTCTGACCCCCGCTACCCCACCACCCATGAAGCCTGTGTGCTAGCACAGGAAACCGAGTCAGTTATGGCACCCTGCTCCTGCCTCCAGTCCCACGCTCTCATCATTGTTCCCCTGCTGTCTGCTCCTCCCTCAGGTCGCTGTCAGCCCTGCAGGACAAATCTCACCAGACCTCATGTCTTTTTTGGCTTGTTTTGTCCTTGTGTTTGAATCACTCCCTGTCATTGACCATTGAGGCACATCTGACCTGTGATTGATTAGTAAGTGTTTGACGAGGCAGGGACATGATTGACACGTCTGACTGTGTAGCAGCTGTTGGCTCGTGGCAAAGACGTGTTCACTCTTTCATGACCAAAGTGAAAATCCATTTTGATTTTTCCTGAAGAAAAATCAATTAAAACAGAGATACTCATAGACTCTTGTTGTCATCATAGTTTTGGCATCAGAACAGTCAAACTCACTTACATATATCATACACTGAAAGTGTTACCCAGTTCTATTAGTGGGTGGCATCCCACACCGCGCCACACAATACTGCATTGTTGTTGGATATTTTCCTTAAAACACAGAGTTCCTACCAGGATGTCTATATTCAGAGGTGTGCGGGTAAATAAATATACTTTAATTTTAACCCCAGGGAATAACAAGGAAATATCTGGTCACTCTTTCCTTAACAATATCCTACAAATCCAGAACCATTGATTGGTAATCTAAGGCCATGACACTACTTTTACTACTATTAACTTCCTTGTTGCTGTTAGCTTTAGCCTCCGTCTTTTAGCATCATGTCATGTATGTAGCCGTCTAACGGTTGTTTCATATAAATGAGTAGCTGCTTTTGTTCAGTTCTGTCTGAATTTGAAGAGTCATTGTTCCAAATATTACAACAAATGTCGTGTTAAATGTGAAAGTCACTGACTCAGTAGTACTTATACAGCAAGTTTGCTAACATTAGCTAACATCAGCTAACATTAGCTAACATCAGCCAGTCCAAGTACGGCTGCAGCAGCAAAGCGTCTATGTAAATAAGCAAAGGTGTTTCCATTGCTTATTAAAATAACTTCATTTTTGAGAGTAGGATTGTCCCTGATATGTTTCCTAGTCTTCCTTTAAGGCAACAACATTTGCATACGTGTTGAAAGTAGATGATAACGTTGGAAACACCTCCCCCCCTCACAGTAGCTGGTGGCAGTGAGAAAGTATAATTACTCTTAAACCTTTCAGACATTTTCTTTTCACTCTGAGAGTAAAAGACATGACGCTGTAACTGAGTACATAGTCTACAGATAAAAGACTGGATGTCACATAACTTGTTCTATTTTAATTCGGTCAAGACAGAAGCTCTGCTGATTGGCTGTGAACACCTGTCCAGACAGGTAGTTAGTTAGCAGCTGAGCTACATTCGTATTCAGTCTCTCTAACTGAACTTCTTGTCCCTTTCTGTCCCACGAGCCCCCCTCAGATCTCTTTGTTTTTCTGAATCTTTTACCTTGAGGTGACTTCAACACGGACAGTTTCTGTATTTATACGTCTTTTAATTACGAATTTGACTTTGTTTATATATTTATTTTACTCATTAAATAATTATTACATTTACTGAAGTACTGTGCAACACGATTTTGAGGTACTTGTCTTTCCATTTTATGCTACTTTATAGTACTACTTCTCTTTATACTAATACTTCTACTCTGCAACAACTCTGGAAACCAATATTGTACTTGTACATTTATTTGACAACATTAGTTTCTAGTTATTTAGTTATACAAAATATAAATCAAGTAATAAACGATGTATTATTATGGATTAAGCTACCCGGCAGTAGATAAAGTATTTGAAATAAGCTCCACCTTCACCTGCTGCAACATGATGCTAACACCTTAATGCCTCAATCCAGTAATATCATATATATTATTATGAAATGTGCCATTCTGCATAATGACTACTTTTACTTTCTGTACTTCAAGTATATTTTGATGCTAATACTTTTGTCAGTGCAGGTCTGCGACGTGAGGTCCAGGAGCAGAGCAGCACTGCCCCCTCCTGGTGTGTCAGGCGCACTGCAGACAGTTTGTCACACAATGAGAAACTCCAGTCAGTCGCCCAGTCAGTCGCCCAGTCTGCCTGCAGGAGGACTCGGAGTCTGGCGTTCAGAACATGGCGACCTAACGGCGGAGCCAGTGCAGTCTGTGCGGTTTCATTAGTTTCCGCTGCTGCCGGACTCGTCTTCCGGGGCCTGAAACATCTCTCAGCCTTCGTTAAAGGGACCAGCAGCGGCCCCGGACCCGCCCCTTTCATCCGGCTCGGACGCGTTCAGCACCAGCTGTGTCCACGATGACGGCCAACAGCAGGTACAAGAGCCGCGCGCCCCGCTCAGGTAAGCCCCCGCAGGCGATTAATAACCGACCGCGCGCCACAGCTGGTTAGTTCATTAAGCATGGATTAATGAGGCTGCACTAACCCACGTGATGCTCTCATGTGTTCCTCCTGGACCCGGCTGGATGCGGCTGCGCCCTCGCGGACTGATCCGTCTCCGGGAATTTGTCTTCAGATGATGGAGAGGTAAGACCCGCAGCAGACAAAGGTGTGTGTGTGTGTGCGTGTGTGTGCGTGCGTGTGTGCGTGTGAGAGAGGATGACTCTTACAAAATAAAAGCCTCCTGCTGTGTCGCACCTGCACGGACCAACATCGTCCCTTTGTGTTGGCGGCTGTCCAGCTGTGATCACCGCCGGCTGCTCGGTACCGTCACTGCGTGTTTTACACGGTCCGTTTGTTTGACTTCATTCAGCTTTGACGGATTCTGGTTAATAATATTAGAAGTTGATCATCCAGGCAGAAAACCCATCCTCATCATCACTCATCCACATCTATTCCTTTAGTTTGTAACATCTGTGCACATCTGTCAACATGATTCAAGATCGATCATCAGTCAATCAGCAGAATATTAATGTGCAGATAGTTTGATGATTGATTTAAAGTTAGTGATATCAAAACATTCAGTGATTCCAGCTGCTTAATGGGAGTATTTTCTGCTCTTAAATGATATTAATCTGAATATCTTTCTCATTTTGGACTGTTCATTTTACAAAACAAGCCATTAGAGAACAATTATAATCACTATTGTCTGACATTTTATCGACAAAATGATTTATAGATAACAAAAATTCATGTGATTCATCAACAGGACATTTTAAATTTAGTTTATTGTGCATAACATTAATTTGACGGCCCAATAATTAAACGATTCTAGAGGAGATCCAAAGATGCCAAATATGGCTTTTGGGGGAATATTTGCAGTATTTCCAGTTGATAGTGTTGCTGCCATGAGAAACATGGAGTCTGTTGTTATTTCACTCAGTGGAAACATCACATAGCTTCTATGAAAAGCTGGAATGAGATGATGAAGAATATACTGTATTTGGGCTGCAACTAATGATCATTTTTTCCATTCATTGTTTAGTCCATGAAAAGTCCTGTAACACGTCTTAAACCCCCAAGGTGACGTCTTCAAATGTCTTATTTTGTCAGACTAAACACCCAACATTGAAAAATATTCTGTTTTCAAACACATGAAACAGATAAATGCTTGAGCCAGAGAATATTTGGCAGTTTTGCTGAAAAAAATGGCTAAAAAGTTTTTAACATTTTTAAAATAGTTGCCAATGAATCTCAGCAAATCGATTCAGCTTTAGAATATCTAATGTAATACTGTGAGACAGATGGAATACATGTACACGATACAGTACTCAACAGATACCCTCGTATGTCTCCTCACCGCCTTCACTGTGAGCGTCTTTATTTTCAGACATACAACCCTAAAATCCCACCAGCAGTTTCATAATGTTTGCCTTCATCCTTCACAGTTCTGTCCTTTCATGTCGGCTTGGACGGCAGCGCTGAGGCTGAGTCAGAGCAGCGGACGCAGACGCAGCGTGGTGTTACCCGGCAGTCTGGATCTGTGTATTTCTGTGATGTGTGTGGGAGTGAATTGCAAACGCATCCACAGGCAAAATGTCAATATGGAAGCAATACTGAAACCCTCAGCAGTCAAGCTGATGCGCTCTGCATTGGATGTTGGAAAAATCTAAAGCATGACGGGAGGAGCCGTCCTGCCTCCCTCCTGCCTCTGTGGTGTCCTTTAGGCTTTTCGTCCTCCTCTTTAGATTGTCCTCCGATGCACATGAAGGCCTCTGCACTGATGCGTTCACTGCTCACGCTCCCCACCCCCTCCTCTTGTCATGCTGCCATTCTGTATTATGAATACTTGGAGAACCTCAGGGCATGCTCTCAGGCTCTCCTCCACCCTCCCTCCACCACTTCAATAAAACATGACAGGAGTAATGGGGATGTCCTACTAACACAGCTACTGTGCTGAACCGGGCAGCAGCACCGAGCTGCGAGGGAGCATCAGAAGTGGGTCGGCCATTATTAGAAATAACATGTTTCCTACAAACACAGTCACTATACGTATTTGGTCAACATTTTGTTATAACCTGTTACTTCTACTACTACATACTACTATAGAAAATATATTTAGCCATAGAAATGTGTCATTTCCTTGAAAACAGCTTTTTAAATTTGCATTAAGTACAAAACAGACCTAAAAACCAAAAAAACGCAGTATCTATACTGCATTCTGGCTGTGTACTACTACACTCTACAGCTGAAGTAAGTAGCAAGTGAAAGCTAGCTTGTGAGATAGCTGTGGCTAGCCTTAGCTAAAACTAAAGCAGAGTTTATATTTTGAAAATGACAAATATCCATTTTGATGAAGTGACATTTTGTTATTCCACATAATTAAAAAAGGCAGCCGCTAAATCAATTCATGCTAAAGGTAGCTAGCTTAGCATAACGGTAGCTAGCTTAGGAGATCTCAGTAGTTGCCGTCTCATCTTGTTTAAAATGAATATGGTAGTGTATCTGTATTTTATAGGCATTGTGGGTTCAATGGAAATCATTTTTCCCGTCCCGACAACTGATTTCATGTGTGTTGTGTGTGTTCTGGTTTCCAGGAGAAAGACTATGTTGGTTTTGCGACGCTGCCCAACCAGGTGCACAGGAAGTCCGTGAAGAAAGGGTTTGAGTTCACCCTGATGGTGGCAGGTGAGAGATGGCGACCCTCTTCTGGGTTTTACTGGATGTTTGTTCAGTGTGTCGCTGTGCCTGTCCGTCTTTCTGTTCGAGCACGGTACTTATATTCAGTCCACAGCAATAAATGTACCTTGGAAAAAGAAAGGGTCTTCAAATCCACACAGAGACAAAAGACGTTTCTTATTTCTAGACGGTGACTGTTGAACGATAATGCTAACGCTAAAACTCCATGTTTGGTCAAAAGCTGACTTTAATGTTTCCAGCTGATGTGTTTTAAAATGAGAGTCCTGTAAAAGAGGTCTTAAATGTACATGATAGCTACACACGTGACATCGTGCTAAAGCTAACAAGTTAGCATCCTCAGCAGCTGATGATCCATGAAGAAGGCGTGGAAATAAAGGAGCAGCTTTGTTCTTTATATTGTGGAACACAGCGAGTTAGTCCGCCTATTCTTGACCAGTATTACAGATAAAAATGTAATTTAAATGTTATTCTTTCTAACTGTAGAAAAACATGTCTCACTTTTACAAGAGAAATAAGTGATGAGTCTGGCAAACTTAAGGAGATATACTGCGAGTTTATCTGAGCAGGACAGAGATGCTAACGTTAGCCTAAACTCTAATATAGCACAGGGTGGATGTCCCAGTGCTGAAAAGGGATTTTCTATCATCCTGTAAACCCACAAAATACTGCCGTTAGCTGAAGGTATGAGCTAAAGACATGCTAACGTCAGAAGCAGATAAACACAGCAGTGTGTCTCTCTTAATGGAGACCCATGTGGATCAAATCCAAAGCTGTCTTCACGCCAAGAGACTCGAACCGAGGCAGGATGTCCTTGTTGAGATGCAGCTTCATCAGCACACCTCCGCACCAGCTCAGTTTTCACAAGTTTCATGTGAAAATGTCTGGCTGTGTTAAAATGTGAATGTTAATCTTGAGGAACAAGATAAGTCACAAAAAGCTCTCCTCCAAAAAGATGATGTGGATTTAATCACCATTTAAATCCTTCTGTTAAATGTTCAGAAGCTTTTAAACATCCTGAGAGACTAAAGGTTAAAAGCTAAATCCTGCAGTTTGAATCGGCCACTTTCTTCGATGTTGTGCTATTAAACCATTTGGAGTCCATTAAGTTCCTATTATGATGCCAGCTGGATTGATTTTGGTTGGGTGACCTTATGTTTTATAATGTTATCTAAATGAGCACAAACAATCGACAGTTTATGTCCAGACGTGACATTTGAGCCAAATTACATTTCTAACCGTTTGTCTCAGTCTGGTTTCCCGAACCAGGTTTCAGACAGTCCTGGAAGTGTCTGTGTGGTGGTCTCACTGGTGATGTGAGGCTTCATATGGGACAGGCGACTCTCAACAACGCTGTGCAGAAAGAAACTTTATATTGGCTAATCAAAACAAAACATTATCAAATGATGAGAAAACTCTTTGACCTGGAGATGATCAGGTAGAGTTTTCACGTAATGCTTTCATCACTGATCACCTGTAAGAGATCAATATGAGACAAGACATTAAAGAGCAGTTTAGTGTTTCACTTCCATAAAGTTGGAGGTTTCATGAGAGACAGATCTTTAAAGAAAATGATTGGTCAAACTTTAAGCAGCAGAGGCATCCTGACTTTTAGTTTGAAAAATACAGGATCTTACATTTCCCATAATGCAGCTGGACAGGAAGTGACGTCGTGACCTGGGCTCTCCGTCAGATCCTTCAGACTGTGAGAGACCTGGAGAGACCTGGTCTTGATGTGTGAAGGGTCCTGTGTGTTTGTGTGTTGCAGGTGAGTCTGGTCTGGGTAAATCCACTCTGGTGAACAGCCTGTTCCTCACTGATCTGCATAAAGACAGAAAACTGCTCAATGCAGAGGGTGAGTCACCGATCAGACGTCTCCACGCCAGCGTACCGCTGATCTCAGTCCAGACCTTCTTATTAAATGTCTGTGATGATGTTTCCGCACTAAAGAGCGAATCAATCAGACGGTGGAGATCACGAAGCACACGGTGGACATCGAGGAGAAGGGCGTGAAGCTGAAACTGACCATCGTGGACGCGCCGGGGTTTGGAGACGCTGTCAACAACACTGAGTGGTGAGTCATAAACACATTTATTTTGGTCAGTTTTAGAGACGCAGGCGTGATGTGTTCAACGCGACGTAACTTGTTGACTCTTTTTCATCCTGTTTCATCCTGACTTGATTTCCCCAGCGGGTCTCCAGAGATCCACATTGTCTTGTTTCATCTCTGCAGCTTCAGCACAACCTGCCTGCCTCTTCTTCAAACTGAGTCCCATGATGTTTAATGCATTGTGTGCTCTTTGTTGTTGTTGTCTGTTCAGCCTGTTGTTTGCCTCTGGATAGATAGAGCCACAGTATTGATTCGATCAATTACATTCACACCGTTTGACTGCGCCTGTTGTATTGATCTGTGTTGTTTCTCCTGTTTGTGAAGCAGTTTGTGACTTCCTTTTTAAAAGTGCTGCATGATTTTTCCCTTGTTGTTGTTGTTGTTGTGTTTTACATTAACTGACAGGGTTTCTGCAGTGTATTTAAATGAATTTAAGGATTTACTGAGAAAATAAGCTGGTGTCATGTACATGATTTCAGCCTGGGTCAGCTTGTACTTCCTGGTTATATAATGATAAATAATGTAAATGTAATGGAGGCGTAACAGCAGCTTCTGCAGCACGTTAGGACAAGAGACGAGCGCCTGAACCTTCTGTCACTTACGTTAAAGTACTATTCGCAAAATGTACTGAAATATCAAAAGTAAAAGTACCCTGTGATTGTCAACTGATTATTGTTACTGACGCATTAATGTTTAAGTAGCATTTTACTGTTGAAGTTGGTCAAGATGGAGACAAAGTAAACTGTTTTATATTGTGTTGGGTATTTTGATCTACAGTACATTTTATTTTATAAGCTCATCATATGTTTTCTTTGTAAAAATATGTAAAGTAACTTGTAACTAGAGCTGTCAGATAAATATAGTGGGGGAGAAAGTACCATAATACTGTAATATGGAAATACTCAAGTGAAGTACTTCAGCTTTGCGTCAGTTACGATCAATCTTTTCTTCTCACTCTTAGCAGGAAAGATAATGAGAATACTTCCCAAAATGCTGAACTGTTCCCTTACAGGTGAGTTGTCTTAGCAGTAAACACATGCAGCCTGTTTGTTGTGTGTGTTTGGCAGCTGGGGGGCGGTCACAGACTACATCAGTCAGCAGTTTGAACACTACTTCAGAGACGAGAGCGGCCTCAACAGGAAGAACATCCAGGACAACAGAGTGCACTGCTGCCTCTACTTCATCCCTCCGTTTGGACACGGGTAATACACACAGTACACGCAGTACACACTCGGTCATGTACGTGGTATTTATGTAGAGGCGTGTGTTAAACATGTAAAGTCCATGTGCTCCTGCAGGCTCCGTCCTGTTGATATAGAGTTCATGAAGGCCCTGCAGGACAAAGTCAACGTGATTCCTCTCATCGCGAAGGCCGACTGCCTCACTCCCAGTGAGATAAAGAAACTCAAGGAGAAGGTAAGACCACTGAGTATATGAAATATATAATGACACGCGTGTAGATGAATAATCCAGGACCACCAGATATGACCCCTCTACCCGTGTGAGTATCAGACAGGATGTAAATTCTCTATTTCACAATAAAAGCTGAATTTATGCACTGACCTTTGTGTCTGTGCAGCATCTGGTGTTTTAATTTATATTTCTGCGCTTCAACCCACAAAGACGTCTGCATTTATTATTTATTTCCTTTTCTAGATAATTGTCTGGACTTTCTCAAAGGAATCGTTCAACATTATTGAAAAAAACATTTGAGAAGATCGATATCAATCTCATGTCTGTGTGTTCAGTACGGAGCCGGACTCAGGGCGTGGTTAGCTTAGCTTAGCTTAGCTTAGCATAACGACTGGAAACAGAGGGAAACAGCTAGCCTGACTCTGTCCAAAGTTCAAAAACACACGAGCCAACACCTGTAAAGACTGGACTCCATCTTCTCAACTTGCTCTCAGAGAGAAAGAGAATCACAGTGTTTTACTGGAGGTTATTTCAAATGCACACAACTTATTTTAGCCTCTTGTTGTTTTAAAAAATAGCATTAAAACATATATATTGTTGTCCTGATTTGGTAAAATGCATGACGGACTAGAAGAGGAAGCAACTGAGTACAAATGTGGAACCAAGAATTGAACTTCAGCTCATTTCAGTGGATGACTCAGACGTTTAAAGCTTTCTTATAGGCAGCGACTTCCTGCTGAATATTAGCTCTCAGTGTGTGTGTGTGTGTGTGTGTGTGTGTGTGTGTGTGTGTGTGTGTGTGTGTTGTCCTGCCAGCTGAGGGAAGAGATAGATAAGTACGGGATAAAGATCTATCAGTTTCCTGACTGCGACTCTGACGAGGACGAGGAGTTCAAGCGGCAAGATAAAGAGCTGAAGGTGAGCTGATGATCCAACGCAGCCATCCTCATGTAGAAAAGAACATTTACTCAAGTACTGTCAGTACACTCTGGACGGATTATACTCTATAACTCTACTGCAGTACATTAAATATTGTACTGTCTCCTCCTCTATATCAATCAGACAGTTTCAGTTACTAGTTAACAGATTAAGATTTTATATACAAAAGAAAAGAAAATGTTCAAACCATGTTAATGTTAAACTTTCATCTCCTACGTTGAGCTAACTAATTCAACCAAATATCACTTTCTTACTATTTCAACTTCTCTGCTCGTTTCTATCCTGGTGAGTTAATCTTTCCACGTAACCCCTGGCAACTGCAAGAACACCTGGTTGGGAATCACTGCAATCAAAATATATGATATATAAAACTAGAATGAGTACTTTTACTTATGATACTCTAAGTCCATTTTTCTTACCTACCACTGCAGGACCTTTACTTGTAACGCAGTACTTTTACACGGCGGCATTTCGGTGACGTGTGCTGATGTGTTGTGATGCAGGAGAGCACTCCGTTCGCAGTGATCGGCAGCAACACTGTGGTGGAAGCCAGAGGTCAGAGGGTGAGAGGGAGGCTGTACCCGTGGGGCATCGTGGAGGGTAAGAAGCTCTCTGTGGCCGTCTGTCCCAACTCTGTCAGTTACCATGACAACGGCCATTTTCAGATCTTTTCCTGTGCGCAGTGGAGAACCCGTCCCACTGCGACTTCGTGAAGCTGAGGACCATGCTGATAAGAACCCACATGAACGACCTGAAGGACATCACCAGCGACTGCCACTATGAGAACTACAGAGCTCAGTGCATCCAGACCATGACCAGGTAGGAACGGGGACCCACGTAGTCCACTGTGAACTCATCAGAAAGGTGTACAAGGATCCATTCAAATCTATTGGATAATGGATCCAAGGGGAGGAGCTGCCGTGCCGTGCCCCCCAGTAAAAGTCTGCTCACACAAACTGCCGTTTTCACTTTCTTGTTTACACGATTTTTCACTTTTTACTGCTTTTTTAAAAACTGGTTAGTGCAGGTTTCAAGCCTCCAGCGGCAGAGTCGGCATTAGAAAGACGCTCAGATGGTTTTTGATTTGATTTGACTTATCGAAGACAAAGAGTGTCGTATCATCTGAAAACTTCAAAATGAATGTGTTTGGATTGTGAGTTTTACAGCCGTCTGTGTGAGACAGAACTGGTCTGATTCACTTTAACTGTCGATACTATGAAAGGTACCGCTGAAGAGGGCCGTCGCTGTAGTTTCAGCTCAGCTGCAAACGTCTTCAGAGTAAATGCCCTGATGTTTTCTGGTCCTGTGGCCGTCCTCTGATTTAAACGTTAAAGGTACCTGAGCAGGTACAACTGAATTATTCTCCTCATCAAACGTAGAGAAAAAATAGTTCCATTTGCTGGCAGACTCAGTCCAGTCATCCCCTTCATAATGTCCTGTCAGTGTTGATGGCCTTTATTCAACATATAAACTGGGATTGTCTCATTTTGCTACAAACGTCATCAGAACCATTTAAAAGATTTATAATCACATAACATGTTGAAGGTTCCTGCAGTGACACAAATAAAACCAGTGTCTCGCAGTTATAACCCTTCACGTTAATCTCTTTTCTTACAGTAAGATGAATGCAGATAAGCGGGTGGAGAGCCCCCTCCCCATCCTGCCGCTGTCCACACCAGACGGAGAGACGGAGAAACTCATCAAAATGAAAGATGACGAGGTGAGTGGAAAAAATATAAGTCCTTAATAAACCTCAGATAGTGAATAATGCATCGCAGCAGGTGTTACATAACCCTGATGTGAAATGCTGACCCATATGTGTTGTTATGTAAGCCGTCTCTCATTACCCCCCCCCTCCCCGTCTTGTCATCTTCTCGTCTGCAGCTGAGGAGGATGCAGCAGATGCTTCAGAAGATGCAGCAGCAGATGCACGAGCAGGACCTGTGACCTCTTATGATCCACCTGCGACCCCTTCACACCTTTTATTTAGGAGACAGACCAGAACAGAATCCGACACACAGCCCAGAGATGAATGATGCATGCTGGGAGACGTATCTCGACCTAATTTAAGCTTTCTTAACGCAGTCATTAGCCAAGTGAGTCTAGTTAGAGAGTAGATTTCACTTTGTTACCTTTAGATCACAGTAGATTTACAAGAATGTTTTCTACTTGAAATACTAAAAGAGACTAATGCACCGCTCCATTCAGTTAAAGCACTGACTGGGACACCTCGCTGATGGTTTGCAACTTTGGATTTTAGTGGCATATGCACATTCTGTGTAATAATAACTGGTCATAATGACAATAATAACTTTATTTGTGTAGTTACAAGGTGCCTCACGAAAAGACGTAAAACCAGAATTTAACAGATGAAACTAAAAGAACGAATGCAGTTTTGCTGTAGTGTCACGTGCAGATTCTTAGTGGGACGCCACTCCGGCTAATGGTGTGCTGCTGGTTTGTTTCAGTGGCACATCGTACGTCACACCAGCGTATTATGATCCGTACTCTCATATCGCTGCTGTGTGCCACATAAAAACGCTGCGTCAGCGTCAGAGACTGGGGTCTCATGTCGTAACATTATCCCGAGAGATAACCACTCACTGAAGCTAATGAAGCTAGCTGCAGCTACCATGGCTAACGGTGAGCGTAGCCTTGGACAATGTTTGACAATGTCTGAATAAAGCTGTTGTGGCTGCAGAGGAAGCTACGCTAAATATCAGAAATGTCCTCAAGCGATGTCACTTGAGTCAGCGTCGGTTGAATGAAGACGACAAGTTGAAAAAACAGTCAGTGAGCCACAATCTACAGCCAAACTGTCTGCGGTCACGTTGCATTATGGGTAATGTAGGCACCAGGTGACCAGAAAGAATGTGTGCGATAAAATATGTAAGAAGTCGTACATTATGTCTATGAAACAGTAGTGATAAAGACGCCTATCCAGTGTCCCAGACGAAAGGTCATGAGAGAGATCATTCTCTGAGGTTTCCACCGACGGCGACCAAAACCCCACAATGTGACCGCTGATCCGACCCGCGGCTTCAAATCACCCTCCCCGAGTGGACATATAGCACCAGAACAAGAGTGACAAACCATCAGCCTCGCTGCCGTGTGGACGTGTGCGTGCTCAGCATCAGTAAAGTCATGATGAAGACAACCTCATCCTTCTAAAAGTGTTGCAGTGTACAATCATAACTGAGAACATTCATGTAAAAAGTCAACTCTCATAAAGCAATCAGTATTTCTCACTATTACACGTTACAGGTGTGATTACACGTCAGGAGGATTTGGCAACATACACTGATTCTGGTTCAGTATTTAACACACACATACATGAAGTAAGATCCCAACAATCAAAAACAAACAGTTACCGAGAGCTTTGCAGTAATACAGGAGGGTTCGACAATAAATGAAGTCTTTTCATCTAAAAGTCTCTCTGCTTGTGTCAATAAGTGAACTTTTAACCGAGTCTCGATGTGTAACGTTATTTTTTATGACAAAGTCGTCATGAATGAAGATACGAATGATCCTTTAATACGAGTTAAAGGAAGTTCGAGACAACTTGAATCAGCAGATAACTCGAGGGGAGTTTTGTTTTAAGGAAAATAAATATGTAGAAGAGGAGATGTTAATAAACTACTGACAACGCTGCTGCACCTGTTTGTTTTCCTTGGCGGCAGCAGAATGAGATGTAAACACAATATTGACTCATTATTATCACATTAGCATCTCGTTTGCAAACAGTTGCTCAGCTATTTACACAGTGAGCGACAGCATCCATTAGGACCAGGGTATCCAAGATGGCTGCCTCGGTCTGTTGGAGCGCATTGTTTTGTCTGTAAATAGCGTTTTCTGTTTTGGTTCACGGAGCTCTTTCACCAGAGAAGAGCTCATGAACATCAGGGGAACAACTCCAGTGGATTTGTTTCCCGAATTTCTTACACCTTTAACTGTTTTATGGGACATTCTGGTCAAAGGTGCTCTCACCTTTGCAGCTCAACGTCGACGTAGAGGGAAACGTGCCGGTGCGCTCGTGCGTCTTCGCCGGCGAGGACAACGCACACCGCTACCCGGAATATTTCTCTCTAACGTGCGCTCACTGGGGAATAAGATGGAGGAACTCCAGCTGCTGATGAGGAGAAACAAGGACTTTTATTCATCTGCTGTTTTGTGCTTCACGGAGACATGGCTGGGGGAAAGAACTCCCGACGCGGCGCTGCAGCTGGACGGATTCCAGCTTCTCCGAGCGGACCTCGACGCACACCTCTCCGGCAAAACAAAGGGTGGAGGTATTTGTTTCTACATCAACAGCAGCTGGTGTAACGACGTGACAGTGATCCGACGGCATTGCTCTCCTTCCCTGGAAACCTTTTTCATAAACTGTAAACCTTACTACTCCCCCCGTGAGTTCGCTTCATTCATTCTGGTCGGTGTTTACATTCCACCGGAGGCCAACGTGCAGGACGCACAGCGCGCACTCGCCGACCAGATACTGGAAACGGAGCGGACCAACCCGGACTCCTTAGTTATTGTCCTCGGTGACTTTAACAAAGGTAACCTCAGACATGAACTCCCAAAATACAAACAGTTTATTAAATGCCCCACCAGGGAGGGGAACACTCTGGATCACTGTTACACCACAGTCACCATCATCCCCGTCCCCAAAAACCAGGGCCCACAGGATTAAATGACTACAGACCCGTCGCCCTGACCTCTGTGGTCATGAAATCATTTGAACGCCTGGTCCTGTCCCACCTCAAATCCATCACAGACCCTCTGCTGGACCCCCTGCAGTTCGCCTACAGAGCCAACAGGTCTGTAGACGACGCCGTCAACCTGGCTCTACACTTCATCCTCCAGCACCTGGACTCCTCAGGATCCTGTTTGTGGACTTCAGCTCTGCCTTCAACACGATCGTCCCGGCTCTTCTTCAGGACAAGCTCTCCCAGCTGAAAGTGCCTGACCCCCCCTGCAGGTGGATCACAGATTTCCTGTCTGACAGGAAGCAGCATGTGAAGCTGGGGAAACACGTCTCAGACTCGCGGACGATCAGCACCGGCTCCCCTCAAGGCTGCGTTCTTTCTCCTCTACTCTTCTCCCTCTACACCAACAGCTGCACCTCCAGTCACCAGTCCGTCAAGCTCCTGAAGTTCGCGGACGACACCACCCTCATCGGACTCATCTCTGGAGAGGATGAGTCTGCCTACAGGTGGGAGATTGACCACCTGGTGACCTGGTGCAACAGCAACAACCTGGAGCTTAACGCTTCAAAGACAGTGGAGATGGTTGTAGACTTCAGGAAGAGCGCAGCCCCACCCGCCCCCATCACCCTGTGTGACTCTCCAGTGGACACTGTGGAGTCCTTCCGTGTCCTGGGCTCCATCATCAGCCAGGACCTCCGGTGGGAGCTGAACATCAGCTCCCTCATCAAGAAAGCCCAACAGAGGATGTACTTCCTGAGGCAGCTGAGGAAGTTTAACCTGCCACAAACAATGCTGGTTCACTTCTACACCGCCATCATAGAGTCCATCCTCACCTCCTCCATCACCGTCTGGTACGCTGCTGCCTCCACCAAGGACAGACGCAGACTGCAGCGTATCATCCGCTCTGCAGAGAGGGTGACCGGCTGCAACCTCCCATCTCTTCAGGACCTGTACTCCTCCAGGACCCTGAGGAGAGCAGGGAAGATCGCTGCCGACCCCTCCCACCCCGGACACCATCTGTTTGACCCCCTCCCGCCACAAAAACAGTTTCTTCCCCTCTGCAGTCCACCTGACGAACACGGCCAAAGCCTTGCACTGACCCCCCCCCCCCCCCCCCCCCACACACACACACACACACAAACATAAGTTATATGTTATATTAACGTACACCACCCTGTCCCCCCTGCGCACCCCCTACTGGTCAATACTGGACACTTTATTTTGGTCACTGCACTGTTTGTTCTTTTTATTTGTCCTTGTTGTCTGTCAGATTATATGTTATATGTTGTAGCTCCATCAGACGGCAAAGTCCTCGTAACGTTTGTTACTTGGTAATAAACAGTTTCTGATTCTGACTCGTGTGTTTGTCCTGATGGAGCACTTCTCCATCCTCACCTGCTCCATCACCACCTGGTACTCTCTCCAGGACCTGAACCCCTCCAGGTGTCTGAGGCCAGCAGGGAAGATTGTGGCTGACCCCTCCCACCCCGGACGTTAACTGTTTCTGTCACTGACCACCCCCCCAGCAGGAAGCTGCGGCCCATCAGGACCGAAACCTCAAGCCACAAGACCAGTTTCTTCCCATCTGCAGCTGGCCTCAACAAGACCCGGGACCCCCCTGACACTGACTCTTACCCCCCCATAGAGACAAACATTAGGTTCCATGATCTCTGTCACACATCGCCGGCTCACTTGTTTTCTGTAGTAAATACTCTCCATGTTTTGCATTAAGCCTACTTGTTTTTTTCTTTCTCTTACGTGAAAACCTACGGGGGGGGGGGGGGGGGGGTTGAAGGATGTGGGTGGGGGCATAGGGCTCAGAAAACGGTAAGGCGGGCCCTGCTGTCTCCCTCTGCCTGCTGGTGTAAACAGTTCCGTGGAGAGGGGGTGGGACGACCCCGACATGCCAGCGGGGAAGCCCAAAAATCTGTTGCGTGTTTGGTGTTTTGGTGTGTTTTTCTCGGTGTGATGCAGCCGAACCGGGTCCACACAGACCAGTAGCCGGTCCGTCGGTGGGGCAGCCAGCCCGAGCTCCGAGCCGAACCGGGAATGGAGCGCAGCGACGGGGACCAGAATGAGACCTCCTCGTCCCAACAAAACACAATGTGGAAACAGTTTCAAGCCAAAGCCAAGCCGCTGCTGAGCCCCAAGCTGGGCACCAGAGACCCCGAAGACAGGAAGGAGCGGGGCGGCTGGATGTTCAAGAAGATGAAACGGAAGGAAAACGTCGTCCTGGACCGGGTGATCTCCTCCTCGCAGCCCGACCTGCTCTTCTCCTCTCAGGTGGATTTAGGCACGAAGGAGGCTCAGCTCTGCGGCAAAGCGGCCGGGAGCGGCTCCGGTCTCGGCCGGGAGAAGCTGCAGTCCTCGCACAAGTCCACGGTGGCTCAGCTGGTGCAGTCCCACCACAAGAGCTCCTCTCTCGGCTCTGCGTGCTTGGAGAGGCTGGCCGAGGACGCGGGCGGCAGGAGCGGCAGGAGCGGAGGAGGCGAAGCGGCAACAGCTGCCGCAGCGGCAGCAGAGACACAGCTGGAGGGACGGGACGAGCAGGTGAGCTCCGACCAGGCTGAGGTGGTGGTCTGGCCTCTAATGTGCGAAGAGTCTTCATTGAGAACTGGATCACAGGTTCATGATGTTTGGACACTGTTTAGGAAAGTTTGGTTGCAGAGTGAACACAAACAAGTTACACTTCATCAAAAGTAAAATATACCAACATTATAATCAATAACTCTGCTGATTATGTATAAAGATAATCAGTTTACAATTATATGAAACACAGAACAGCAGCAAATGTGAAACCTGTTCTAAGCTCTAATAATGACACACATTGATATTTCACTTAGTATTAAATCATTCACATCATTCACTCATTATTTATGTATTACAGATTAATACACTGTGTGTTTGTGATGGAATAGTTTGAAAAAAAAGGTATTTTGTGTGAGACTTTACTCTCCAGAGTGAACCAGCCTGGGGGGTGAGATGAGATGTGTCAGGATGGGAGCTCTGACTCCCCCTGTGGCTGAAATCTGAAATACATACATACACATATATATATACAGTGTATATGCAGTGTATTATATAAATGGATGGCTAGCACCCTCTGCTAACTGAGGTCCTGAGGGAAACGCTGCAGCGCTGACACTCACATGTGACAGAAGGGGGGGGGGCTTTACAGGATACGTTCAGAGACTGAGAGGATGGAGCTACACTGACAAACTGTGTTTAATCTCCTGGAATAACACTTGTGAACACTTGTTGGACAGTAAGAATAAGTCACTTTTAACTCAATAGAGCAGGTGCAGGAAACGCCTTTTATTTTGAAAGGTGAACTAGCTCCGTGTACCACTTCTGTCTGAGAGGTGAGTATTTAAATACTGCGCTCACACGGGAATGTATATAAAGTTAGTTTTAGAGGGTTGTTGACCGACTGCATTGTCTCTCAGTACAAACACACAGGAACAGGAAGCAGCTGTTAACAGCTGGAAACAATTTAGACTAATCCTGGATGATGAGTCAGCTCCAGGAACATGTGTAACTGATAACTTTAAAGATGGCTGCGTTCCACTTTGATCAAACTGGTAAATACATTTAGATTTTGCAGGATGGTTCACTGGACCAGAACATCATGAATGTTATCAGTTACATCGGTTCTGGTGCTGTTAGAGTCATGCAGAGTGTCTGTGGTGGGGAGGGTTCTCGTTAGTACTCTGGGGTTCGGGGTTTTACGGGGAGTTCAGTGCTGCAAGTATTTCTTTTTCAAACAGCATCTGGGTGCAGTGACTCGCGTAGACTCTTTGTTGAGTAGAAACGCTGCACAGAAGAACTTTACAGACGGACAAACTGCTATTTTCACGTTGGAGCGTGTTAATCAGTGAGTTTTCGAGGTGTTACAGGACAGAGACAGGATACCTGTTTACACCTGCTTCCAGTCTTCATGCTAAGCTATGCTGTTGCAAAGTCATGTCTTCAGGCAGTGTTTTGGATGATTAGGTCCTTCACTAAAAGTGATTTACTGGAGAGAGATCTTGAAACGAGGGAATGGCCTGCATGTCCGGAGAGATGATTCGAATGAAACGAGAGAAAAGGACTCTGATAGTTGTGAGATAAAGATTTCTTCTGGCCGGTCACTATTACTGTCAGCGTGGGAGCAGCAGACACCAGCTGTCGTCTTTGACACAAATGAAGGTCTGCTCTGTACAAAGACTGTGAGTGTCTCTTCACATGTCTTCTTCTGGTGGGAGGAGACGACAGATAGAATAACATTTTGTGTCCCCTCTGGGACGTCTGAGTGTCTCTACCTGCACGGGTTACATTTCAGACAATATGGAGACAAAGGCTGAGCATGAAGCCTGCCCCCCCCCCCCCCGGACACCAGGGTCCATGTGAGTGATGTCAACAGACAGTAACATAAAATTTAAAATTAGAGTTCCAGATCATCGTTTCACACATTGAGCCCTGTCAGACCTGTATTGATGATGATGCCGTGTAATGGCCTTTTATTGAGTTTCCAGTGTGTAGAGCGGCTGACTAAGAGAAAACAAACAGCTCGTGTGCTTTAAGGCTAGTAGTGTTTTTTTGTTACACAAGACAAATAGCTGTAAGACCAGATAATATTGCCAAGAACTATTTGTCTTTTCTGGTGTGTGTTCATGTGTCAGCTGAACTGAATGGCTCACTCAGGTCATGTAGGATTCCTCCTCGTCAAACAGTGTTAGTTTCATCTCACCCTGTCCTCCGACTCCAAAACGCATCTTGAAATTGAGAATTAAAGACTAGAGAATCATATATTTGATAAGAAGTCAGTGTATATATACATTATATATCCTTGGCATTAACTTTGACTTGTGTTGGTCAAAGTTGTAATTACCAAAGTAACTACACTTTAAAGAAAGTTTTATTTCTTTTTCTGCAGTGACAGCGCCCTGTGCATTAGTGTCCTCTAGGGGGCGTCCATTTTTAGAACCAACTGATGCTGTGTGCACTGTAATTTGATTGGTCCAATAGCCGTGGGAGTATTTTTAGTGCCCGCCCACACGGGTTGAGGGGTCGGTGTTGTCAGCCGTTGGTTATATTGTGACTCTGTAGTAAGTTAACGTACGAGTGCTACAGGGCGACCTGTTGATTTTTAGTTTTAGCAATCTGTTTATTTGCCGTCAACTCATCTCGACCCATGAAGGAGAGGCAGCTAATGCTAGCTAGCCCCCTAACTAGCTTAGCTAACTTATCGAGTGGAGAGGCTAATTAGCCTAGCTTGCTAGTCTCCACTTTCCAAATGTAATACAAACTTCACATCAGGTCTCTCTGTGTGTTTTAAATCAATTCATGCACGTTTGGGTTTGGTTAGCGTTTCAGAGAAGACCTCTAACTTGGACTCTGTCCGTCCCCTATTCAGCAAATATGTCTAAAACCGGTTTTATCCTCCATTAGCTGCAGCCAGCTCATTATAGTTTAATTTTCTGAAACAGAAACGTAAGGGGGATTCTCAGTCCAACTGTATTTTAGGACTCTAGACTGGCCTTAAATCTGTCTGTGACTCCTCTCCTGTCGACTCATCTAACCCTCGTACAGCCGTCAGTCAGGCTTAGTCCACTGCAGAGGGATTATAGTCCAGCCAACCAGCGCGTTGCCCCGTCTCTACTCACCTGTTGCTCCGTCCTCCATTCAGCAGTAACACCTGCTGCACCACACCTGCTCCTTCTAGGCCGCTACTGTTTTCTTGGGAGATACTTTTTGACCTTACAGAAGATCTGGACTTGCCTTGGAAGTATCCTCTGTTTCTGTCCCTCCACACTGTCTCCCACGCAGTCTTCCCACCTTCTACCACCTCACCTTGTCTGTGTTGTCCCCCTGCGTCCTCCTCGATCCTGGATCTCTTTATAAACAAGGCCCCGGTGGCAGAGTCCCGTCTTGCGATTCGAGGGTTACTTCGCTGCGCCTCTTGCGATGACGCCTTTTCAATCGCCTCCACATGTGGACGGCTGCTGTCGGTGAGCATCACCACCTCATGTTTGATCCCTGTCTAGATAATGTGCACAGTGGTCTGATGATGCACGGCTCTGTGTTCGAGGCGCACCACAAAGGAACTTCACATATACGAAGGCCAGTTTCAGAATAAGCAGCGTTTTATGACACAGGATTAAAGTCTTTCTTTCACTTGAGTCCACTTAACATCTGCTGTTTATAAGAGAGAGGCTGCATCTGTCAGTGTAAGATGGATTAAAGGTAATATCAGCACCAGTATGACCTGATTGGTGTTTACGGGTTTCCCTCCAGATCTCTTGGCAGGTCAAACCCCCCCCCCCGTGTGAGTGGTGACCCAGACTGTGATCAGGGATCAGCCTGTCTACCCCACAAGAGTGAATGTGTTGCATTCATCTGCTGCTTGTTATCACCTGTACCTGCATTTTGATAAATATCTGAGCAGCCTTATAAACGAATGAAGAGCCTGAAGGTCTACAGCAGTCAGACCGCTATTTACACAGCATCGCTAATTAGATCAGTTCTCCGCCCACACAGCTCTGGGATCAGCTGTTCATGTTACTGTTATAATTATCATGGTGGCTGGTTAGATTGGTTTTTGTGGTTTACTGTGTTTTTATAACAACATATTATGATAACAGAAGTTGTCTGAGTGGACGTTCAAAATGTGTGCTGGGACAATATTTCTTCATCTGGTTCGTTACACTGTTGTGTATGTGTGTTGGCCACTTGAAACAACCATTCACAATGATTGATTTTATTGACAAAATATAACTTTCCACTTCCTCAGTTATTTATTTATTTAAAAGTACCAATATAACGTGTATGCATTCATAATCCTACTTTAGTAAAAGTACAGAAGTATCAGCAGTAAAAGTACTGGTTCTGCAGTAAAATGTCTCCTGTGACTGATATCAGATTCTATCTGACATTATTAGATTATTAATACTGATGCATCAACGTTAGCGCAGCATTTACTGTTGTAGCTGCTCGAGGTGGAGCTAGTTTAACTACTTTATATACAGTTAGCTAGTTTAACTACTTTATACACAGTTAGCTAGTTTAACTACTTTACATACAGTTAGCTAGTTTAACTACTTTATACACAGTTAGCTAGTTTAACTACTTCATATACAGTTAGCTAGTTTAACTACTTTACATACAGTTAGCTAGTTTAACTGCTTTATATATAGTTAGCTAGTTTAACTACTTTATATACAGTTAGCTAGTTTAACTACTTCATATACAGTTAGCTAGTTTAACTACTTTATATACAGTTAGCTAGATTAACTACTTTATATACAGTTAGCTAGTTTAAGTACTTTATATACAGTTAGCTAGTTTAACTACTTTATATACAGTTAGCTAGTTTAACTACTTTATATACAGTTAGCTAGTTTAACTACTTCATATACAGTTAGCAAGTTTAACTACTTTATATACAGTTAGCTAGTTTAACTACTTCATATACAATTAGCTAGTTTAACTACTTTACACAGTTAGCAAATTTAACTGCTATATATACAGTCAGTCCAGTGGTTCCCAACCTAGGGGTCGGGCCCCTTCAAAGGGTCACCAGACAAATCTGTTTTAATATTCTTTCTTTTTTGCTTTTATCTAATATTTGGGGGTTTCTTTTGTAAAAACATGTATAATTTTACCTCTTTGGACTAAAAAAAATCCTTTAAATGAAACCATGTGAGACGTTTAGAGGGGAAATGTCTAAATGTTTTGTGGAACTGTTAACAACCCAGAGACATCTGAAACATGACAAGAGGCCCCAAATAAACACTGATTGTTATTATTATTCATTATTTAGTTTTATTTTTAGAGGTCACAAGCAAAAAAAAGTTTGGGAACCACTCTGAGATTTAGTGTGAGTAGAAATATAAAGTACCATAAAATGGAAATACTCAAGTACCTCATAAAGTTATGAAGCGTGGTGAAGACAATGTGTTAGATTGTACTTCTCTAAAATACACCAGACTCTTTTCCTCCATTGGAGTGAGTCTGTTGGGAGCTTCCTCTGTCTTTCATTTAAAGTATTGATCACCGCGGTCTGTATTGGAAACAGTATGGATGTTAGTGGTCCCTTGAGGGCAGACCATCACTTTACGGAGGCTCTACTGTTGACATGAAGAAGATATATATTACGCCCATGTATTCAGCTCTCCTCTGTGGCTTTATTGACTTTGTTCTTAGCCGCCGTCTGTAATCTTCACTTGTCTGTCGTTGCTTCTTGACAGACAGTGTGTGAGTTTGTCACACAATCGCTGTCGTCAAAGCACTTGCGGCCTCTGAGTTGTAAAATCTCTCTCTGTTTGTATCCTGGTTAGAACTGAAACGAGTGGTAGATTCACTGATCGGCAGAAAAATAAGAAGCAACTGTTTTGATAATCGATTCATCATTTTAAGAGGTCACCTTGAGAGAACAGTAGAGATAAAGTAGATGAATCGATAATGAAAACAATCCTGACAGACAAAAGACTAAAGCCTTGGCTGCATTCACTGATGTGTGTGTGAATACAAATACGCAGTCCTAATACAAATACGCAGTCCTAAGATAAGTGTGCACCAGTATAGCTGATAGGATTGTGTGTGATCCGATGCTATTCTCATGCTTTGCTTCCTGATTTACTGCAACAAGACAGTTAATCCTCTCTAAGCAGCTTGTTAACTCCCACAGTGTAAACTCTCCGACTCCACCTGGACCTGGTTTTGAGGCAGTTCTGACCAAGTTAAGACTCGTTGGCTGTGTGCCATGATGAAGCAGTAAAATCTACCTCAGGAGCCACACTGCTGCTGACTGCTATCTTTCTGTGTGAGGTTGTCACCGGCTACCAGAGAAAACATTAGCAGAGTAGAGTGTGTTGTTAATACTCCACAAGTCATCTCATTACAGCCAGGAGAGCTGCCAAACAGAAGCACATAACAGCTGCGACTGGGGCTGATAACCCTTTATTTATCTTTCTCACAACAAAGGAGAAGAGGCGACAAGAACAGCAAGCTGACCTCAATGTTTAATGGCACCATGCCTGAAACCCCGTAAGTCCTCACCAGTTAAAGGAGTGGTTCAACACTTTGGGAAATACCTGGACTGTATGCTTAACTGCTTTCTTTTTGAGAGTGAGGCGAGATAATCAATATCAATCATGGCTGTGGGTCTTATCATAACAACTGGAATCATCTGGCTCTGTCCGAAGTGGCAAAATACACTAAAGCTCACTAATTAAGAAGATTTATCTTGTTTGTTTAATGAATAAACTGTTGTTTGTAGGGAATTATTTACGCCACATAACTCCTCCTGAAAGCACAAGATGGAGCTTTTACATTTCTGTTTGTGTACAGATTAAACAAGTGAGACACAGTGTGTTAATGAGTTGGAGCTGTCTGTAGATGTATTTTTGAACTTTGGACAGTCAGGCCAGTTGTTTCCCCCTGCTTCCAGTCTTTATGCTAAGCTAGGCTAATTGCCTCCTGGCTCTAGCTCTGTGCTTAACACCCAGACACGAGATCAACATTGATTTCGGCCACTTGGGGGCAACACAGCAAGCTGTGAACACAACATTTACACATGTTATAAGGTTGTTATGGTGAACGTGTTAGCAATCAGTTGCCTTTTTACACATCAAGCAGACGCACGATGGAAGGAAAATGGCAACGAAGGGGAATTTGAAATGTGGAGCGACAGACAGAATGTGACATAGAGAGGTTACGTTAGCGAAAACAGCCTTATGAGATGATGTTTTCAGTTATGTAAAGTCGACCTGGAACACCTCGTCCCCTCCTCTCATACCAGCAGCAGCCCGTTGGTTGACTTTATCTCCTTATTTAACATCATCATGTCTGAACTGGACTTAGCCCGCTTGTCACATCCTACATAACGTTTCAACAGCCCTCCTCCTGTAATACAACCTGCACACAGCCAGCATGTTACACAGGATGGTCGCACTTATTTTATTACCTTGTTTTTAGTTACTGCCCACTGGAATTTCCGCAACTTGTGAAATGCCAGAGCAGAACTTGGCACACTTCAAAAGAGTTCAGCCTCAGGAAACAAGTCTGTGTTTCATAATGTGTTTAACTGATGTCTGTTTGTCAGGCAGGAGAAGCTGATATGATTCTTGATGGAGTCGGTGATGCTGCGTGTTCTCATGTAGCAGCCACCAACTTCAAACAAAATATAATTATAAATATAATAATACTAGCTACTGATGGAGGTGAGAGAAAGAAAACTTGATAAGAAGATATGTTAAATTTATTTAGTCTCACATTCAGCTCAACAAGAGCAACAAATTCAAGATAATAATGTCTGATGATCTGTTTCATTTGTATATTGTTATCAGTGGTGGAAAGTAACTAAGTAGATTCACTCAAGAACTGTACTTAAATACTATTTTGAGGTACTTTGCACCTTTGACTATTCCACTACATTACAGTTGAAAGTATTGTACTTACACTGCACAACACAACATTGTTAAGATCAACACGTGGTTTTCATCTCCTGTTTGAGGTTCAATTATCCAACATTTCATAAAAAGCAAAGATTAAAGTCCAAAACCTGAAAACAGTTGTTTTTTTCCTCTGAGGACTGAAACGTTGTTAATAACGTGAGTACAGCTGACCGACAGTGTCCAGGATCCTTTGATTTCTTTGCATTTAAAAAAAGTATTTAAGATGGAAACCTTTCCAGCAAAATAAAGTGAACATCAGCAGCTCGTGGCCTCCTGTGGTGGATGTCTACTGTGTTTGACCCAGAGGCTGTCTGAGCATATTCTAAAAGAGTCAAAGTGGTCTCTGGACGTCTGAACTGTAATGCACACAGTCAACTGTGGCCTCTTTCCCCATCCCACGGGCATATAAGTGAATTATCACATTATAAGTATTGATCGGGGGCTTCTCTGTAAGTGGATACGTGTGTGTTGACAGGATGCAGAATCCCCAGCAGAGTGAACTTGAATGTCTCTTCAGCTCCATTACTTTGCTGTGGCTGTGTTTGCTGCTGTTTAGTAGCTCCATCTTTGTGGGGGGGGGGGGGTTATGTGTCTTTGTTGTCGTTTGCGTCTCTTTGTGGTGGTTTTGTGCCTCTTTGTAATTGTTGTTTCTTTGTTGTTTTGTGTGTGTTTGAATGTGTGTGTTGATAGTGGAAGTTATAAATGAGGGAGAAGTTACAGAATTGCGTAAATGCATCCTTGTACAGTTGATGTTGTTGACAAGACAACAAAAAGACAACATGTTCAGAAAGTCTTCATAGAAACAGGTAATGAAGCAACGTCAGGCCGTAACGTCCTGCAGTTTGTCTGTTATGTAGTTTCAGTTTCTGCGCTGCCTCAGCAGAGGAGATGCTGCAGCAGTGGAAGTGGCGGTTCTACGAGAAGGGAAAAAAAAATCATCTCAGCAACACTCTGATGGGCGGAAGCTACTCTCGTGTAATTTCCTGTCAGTGGTCACCCCTGGGACAAGTTACAGAGCTGAATTAGACACTTCAGTCAATGTTAGGGATGTGCAAGCGCTGGTGCAGATACAACGGAGGAAGTGAAGGCTGCGCTACAACGACTGCTTATAGTGGCTTTTATTTTTCTTAAAAATGTTGGTGAGTTTACTGTGAGAGTGCGGCTTGTACGGTGGTGGAGTGACTGATTTAAAGTCGTGCAGTTTGTAATTAATGCGTCCATTCCTCCTGACAGGGTGCAGCCGCTCAGGCGTCAGGCGTCACCTCTGAGCGAGCCGTCTCCAGCTCAGGGATGTACAAGCTGGAGATCGAGCTGAAGAGAGGACACAACCTGGCCGTCAGAGACAGAGGAGGTAGAGTTATGTCTCGTCTGTCTCCTCTTTTTCTTTTCTGGCTTTGTTTTTATGGATCTGTGACAACGTTATTTGTGTTTTTAGGCAGCAGTGATCCCTATGTCAAGTTCAAGTTGGCAGGTAAAGAGGTGTTCAGAAGCAAAACCATCCACAAAAACCTCAACCCGGTGTGGGATGAGAAGACTACTTTAATAGTGGATAGTCTGAGTGAACCTTTGTATGTGAAGGTAAAGACTGGGACACACATGCACAAAGCTTTTCCACATGAATTCTTAATGAACATCAGAGTCAGTGGAGATCTTTGCTGTTGCTCCTCTGCAGGTGTTTGACTACGACTTTGGCCTTCAAGACGACTTCATGGGTTCTGCTTTCCTCTACCTGGAGTCTCTGGAGCAGCAGAGGTGTGTCGGCCTAATGATACCCATTCCCTTTTACAAACTACAAACAAAACTACTCTGTTCAGCTCCGTTACTTTACTGAACATGCGCATGTTTATCCATCAGATCAAACAGTATTTACACCTGTCCTACCTGCGTGTTACAGGACAATACCTGCAACTCTGGTGCTGAAGGACCCTCACCACCCTGATCAGGACCTGGGCAGCCTGGAGCTGGCCGTCACCCTGACACCTAAAGACAGTCCCGTGGAGGAACGACGAGACTCGACGGTACGTATCCTGGTGATTACGTCTCGGTTTGATTTGGTTTACTTGCAGCAAATCCTCACAGGTTACAGAGCCTCTACACAATACAGTAAACAACATAAACCTTTAAACTGTTTAATCTTTCTGTTGTTCTACTAATCAGTTGATCTAGTACTCCGCTGGTTCCCAACCTGGGAGTCTGGACCACCACGAGGAGCATCGCATGTAAAATTTGAGGGTCACAATATGGAAAAACATTTTTCTGCAACACAAACAAATCAGGGATATTTTTAGGTGTTTCCTTTAAAAATCTTCTAAATGAGTTCTTGGTGAAACTGGAACAAATGCAACCAGTGACGGGGGGGGGGGGGGGGGGGGGGGGGTCATAAGGTGAACAGGTTGAACAGGTTGAGGATCTCTGTACTAATCCAGTAATCCACTACTCTACTCGATTAAAAGACTACACTTAGAGAGCACAACAGCTCAGTACGATCTTCGTCTTCATCACACACACATACACACACACACACACACACACACACACACACTAATGAGCCTCTGTGCTGCGTCTGTGTTTCCTGCAGCAGAGGCAGGTTAAGGCGTATCGCTGGAAGCCCTACGTGAATACAGTGAGTGTAGTGGTGATTCGGCTCGTAGTGACTTCCTGTAGCTCTCCTGCTTCACCTCCTGCTCCACTGAGGAGCTGTTTCCTCGCCGGTCCTCAGAGTTTAGGTTTTGTTGTTAGCTTTAAGGTTTTAAGATGCTTTAAGATGAAAAATAGAAACTGTTAGAAACACTGATCTCAATGTGGCACTGATCAGCAGACTAAAAATAAAATAAAGTATTCATTCATTAAATAGCTTTTAATGAATGAATGCTGACTTTAATATGGAAGCGAAGGCACAAAAACTATGAATAGCTAATTGTGAAATTTAATCACTTAAAGGGTTCTCCAGAGATCTATTATTGCATTTACATAAAGTTGGAAGACTCACAAGAGCAAGCAGCAGCTCATCCTACATTTCCCATAATGCAACTCCATAGAACTTTTTGTCAGACTTCTGCTGCCTTGGAGACGCTCACACCTTTGAAACCTCATGACCAGTCTGTAACGCAGACTTTCTGTTAAACAACATTATAATGTACACATTATACAACTGGCTCAACAGGCTGGGGAGTCCTCACAATGACTAGTAAACTGATCTGTGTGTGTAAATACCACTGAATCGATATAACTTAAATAATTTACTTTGAAAACATCTGAAGTGTACAGAAGATCATTGTTCAAAAACTTCATATAGAAAATGTACTCATCCGCTCATCTGAGCTCCTCTTTCTGGATCACATGACTAAGAGAATGTAACCTGATAGGACAGATGTTTTGATGAATCTTTTATGTTCAAGTTTTTAATATTTCATCTTCAATTTTCCCGCCTGTTCAACATATCAACTTAAAAGGTCAGTATTGTGTTTACAGCTTGTTACGCTGCCCCCATGTGGCCAAAAAATCTGTTATTGCAGCTTTAAAATGAAGTATTTTAAATTACCTTCTACAAATCACATTATTTCATTGCTATTTAAATTTAAACATCACATTTCACAATTATCTGATTATAAGATTTAAATCCTTTGCTTCCATACTTTAGCGTCAGTGTTTCATGCAGTTTCCTGTGTTTTGTTCTTATTTCAGTTGTAATTACATATATACACACACGTATATCCTTGATTAGTATTCGAGTATCAGAAGATGGTTTCCAAATGTATCCTCAGCACTAAGATATTTAACACAGCCTGTGTCGTCCATGTTTTATTCAGCATATAAATGAATTATAGGCCAAGTGTTAGTCTGTGCTGCAGCTCCAGTCAGAGAGATAAACCACGAAGAGGAGGGAAGAGGAATGTGAGAAAGTCAACAAACACCAACAACAACAACAGAAAAACGCTGAAGACAGAGAGCTCTGATAGATCAAAGTGTCATTAAAGCTAATGAGGCTATAATAATGAATATTCAGCACCAGAGAGAGCATTTTTCTCTGTTATAATCTATTTTCAGATGCTTTATTCATGGAGTTTAATTGAGGTTGGCTTGAGCAGCACACCTCCTCTTCATCACTTGTTTCAGCTCCATGTAGTTATAAGAAACCTGTCCTGAAGCGCCTCCTAGTGGCTTAAAAAAGGGCTGCAGTGCTCCTGATGTTTAGTGCCCTTTAGTTAAACCCTTCAGTGTCTTCCCCCCCTGCAGGAGTGGAGAGGTGTTGAAATAATGTGTTTTAATGTATATTCAGACTATGCTGCTCAGGAGGTCCTGGAAACGATCCACTAAGGTAAATCTGCATCATCACCATCGTCGTCATCGTCTGTGTGTGCAGTCACAGCTTTCCACCAACTGTCCCGACACCGTCACGCTGACCACCTTCCTGTCCCTGTTTGTCACTGTGTTGTTGGCTCATTTTGGTGTCAGGGCCTCATTTGACAGTTTGTGTCTGGTGTCAGAGAGTTTTTCATGTCCTAGAGTTCAAATACACAAACAAACGTGTTATTGTTGTGTATTGAGCTCCTTCAATGTTGATTGTTGTTGTAGCTGCTGTCATTTCCATCCACTGGCTGTGGACCAGGGCCCTGTTCTTCAAACTGTGTCCATCCAGGCTAACATGATGCTAGCAGGCTGAAATCATCCGTTTCTCTGATTGTCAATAAATCCAATGAAAAGACCAAAACCAAGTATTGTGTGTGTTTAACAGCACGATATATCTTCTTCCTCTCAGCCATTAAGTCACTGTTGCACTGGCTGACATGTTCCACCAACACAACAATAACATTTTTATGAAATCATAATTATATATTTTCTCTTCGTGGCTCATTCATCTACAATCTGACAACAGATTCACTTTGAGCTCGTCATCGTCACCATTCAAATCCAGCCAACATACTGTATGAAGAACAGGACCCGGTGTGCTGTCCTTTTCCCTGAGACATGACTCATTACATTCAGTGTGTATCTGTGTGTGTGTGTGTGTGTGTGTGTGTGTGTGTGTGTGTGTGTGTGTGGACCAGCAGCAGCAGTCACAGCGTCTCTCAGAGCTGCATCGTAAATCCCAGCTGTGGAGAGGGATCGTCAGCATCGCGCTAATCGAAGGCCGGAACCTGATCCCCATGGACCCCAACGGTCTGAGTGACCCCTACGTCAAGTTCAGACTGGGACACCAGAAGTACAGGAGCAAGGTACGCTGACCTCTGTTCAGTCTCTGTTCAGGGGTTGACCAGGGCTAGAAGTAGTAATACCACGGTGTAGAAATACACTGTTACTATTAAAAAACAAAACAATTTTTGGGTGAAGAAGTCTCACAGAAATGAAGGTAAGTCATTGTAATGTCCTCTGAAGTGATGGAAACCCCACTGTGTGTGTGTGTGTGTGTGTGTGTGTGTGTGTGTGTGCAGACTGTGCCAAAGACCCTGAGTCCACAGTGGAGGGAGCAGTTTGACCTCCACCTGTATGAAGAGACAGGAGGAGTGTTGGAGATCGCAGTGTGGGACAGAGACACAGGGAGGAGAGACGACTTCATTGGACGGTCAGTTGGTCTCTTGTTTGTTTCATCACTGCAGCGTTTGAACACATGACAACATGAAGCGTTTCGACGATGCTGGTGGAGAACGCTGTCACTCTGAAACCTCCGTCTGCGTTCAGCTGCGTTGAGATCTGGTGACTGTGGAGGCCACATCCTCACACCTGTACCAAGCTGTGCAGTCATGTGGGTTTTCCCTCTCTGTTAGTCCCGAGAGACTGCAGACGAAACTCTGTGAAGCCAATAAGCAAAGCAGTGACCAGTGACTGCGGTTTGGTTTAGTTTCACATATCAGACGAGGACTCACAGAGTCACGCTCCACTGCACATTATGTAGTTCATGAGCTCGGTGTGTGTGTGTGTTTGTCGTCCAGCTGCCAGTTGGACCTCTCCACTCTGGCTAAGGAGCAAACCCATCACCTGGAGCTGCCGCTGGAGGAGTCCCGGGGCTGCGTGGTGCTGCTGGTCACGCTGACCGCCTCGGCTCACGTCTCCATCGCCGACCTGTCTGTCACGCCGCTGGACGACCCGCAGGAGCGCCGCCAGATACTCAAGCGATACGTAAGTGGCACTCTGGATGCTACTGATGATGTCCAACAAATAAAGTTACTGATGTCATGGATCAGTGGAAGGTAACAAAGGTTTATTGATAACAAAAAGAGGAGTTGGAGACACGGCGGCGTGTTGCTCACATCAAATCACAGCTGTCACGTCTGATAAATTGGCCAAGATACAGATGATATACAGCTTCTCTGACGAAGCCGCATCCTAACGACTGGAGAGCCAATCAGGATCTTTGGGAAGGCAGCCAGGAAGTGGGCGGAGTCTACTACTTTACACACATCTAAAACACTGGAAAGGGTTAGACACACACTGGGTATGATGGAATATCCTCTGAATAAAAAACAAAACACTGCAGCTGGAATCACTCTCTGCTTTTGTGCCTCTTTCCTTCTCCAGAGTGTGTCGAGGTCGTTCTCTAACCTCAAAGATGTGGGCATCGTGCAGGTGAAGGTGACGAGAGCAGAAGGACTCATGGCTGCAGACGTAACTGGTAAAACAATCTCCCTAATGTGCTCATCATACACGATACACTACACATATACTCCTGTACTGTACTTTATACATCCTGTACTGTACTTTATACATCATGTACTGTACTTTATACTCCTGTAATGTACTTTATACTTGCTGTGATCCATCTACAGCAGCTGTGAATGTTAAGTGTCACTCAGGTGTCCGTCTCCGTCTGCACAGGTAAGAGTGATCCGTTCTGTGTGTTGGAGCTGAATAACGACAGACTACAGACTCATACTGTGTACAAGAACCTCAATCCAGAGTGGAACAAAGTCTTCACCTTGTGAGTGACGATCAGTCCACGTTTATCTGTTTCTGGGTTTCATCTCTTCAGCTGTTTCTTCTTGTCTTCGTTCAATAAGTTTGTCTCAGTTGTTATTTCACTCTGACCAGTATTGAACACACCGGCTTATTGTTTACATCATACATATCACAGTTACATTCATCTTACTTTATGGTTCATTATCATTCATACGTAATATTACCTATACTGCGTATTAAGTAGTTAAAACTTTTACTTGTATTTTTACATGGTTGTATCTGTTGTCTCTTTGGTCAGTAACGTGAAAGACATTCACTCAGTGTTGGAGGTGACAGTGTTTGACGAGGACAGAGACAGGAGTGCTGACTTCCTGGGGAAAGTGGCCATCCCGTTGTTACATGTGAGTGTAACAAGTGACAGAAAACCTGATGAATTAATAACACTAGAAAGTGTTGCCATGTAAACATGAGATTAGTGATGTACTATGGTTTGTAGTCAGAGTCAGAGAAAACACGTACATTTAAACTGGAGACATAAGTAGGACCAGCAGTGCACTGCACATAAAGGCAGGACATGTTATGTCTATTTATTAGTATGTTTGAAACACTTAAAGTGTATGAATCCAAATCCTGACGTGATGTTTTTGTTCTGTCAGATCCGTAACGGAGAGCAGAAGAGTTACGTGTTGAAAAATAAGGAGCTGACAGGCCCGACTAAAGGAGTCATCTACCTGGAGCTTGATGTCATCTACAACACTGTGAGTGTCCCCCTGAGCCTGAGCTGTGTTCATTTAGCCAGTGGTGGAAAGTAAGAAAGTACACTCGGTGCATTCATGCAAGTACTGTGCTGTACAGTTTTGAGGCTGTACAAGGTTTGACCTGTACTTATTATTTCCATTTTAAAAATAAGAAAATAATAATCCCATTCATTATCTCACAACTTCGCTGATGTATCTGGTGACCCTTTTGAGGGGCCCGACCCCTAGGTTGGGAACCCCTCGTCTAAAATAGCTAACTGTAAATAAAGTAGTACAAATTAGCTTACTGTATGTAAAGTAGTTAAACTAGCTAACTGTATATAAAGTAGTTACACTAGCTAACTGTATATAAAGTAGTTAAAACTAGCTAACTGTATATAAAGTAGCTAAAACTAGCTAACCGTATGTAAAGTAGTTAAACTAGCTAACTGTATATAAAGTAGTTAAACTAGCTAACTGTAACTGTATATAAAGTAGCTAAAACTAGCTAACTGTATGTAAAGTAGTTAAACTAGCTAACTGTATGTAAAGAAGTTAAACTAGCTAACTGTATATAAAGTAGTTCAACTAGCTAACTAGTAGTTAAACTAGCTAACTGTATATAAAGTAGTTAAACTAGCTAACTGTATATAAAGTAGTTAAACTAGCTAACTGTATATAAAGTAGCTAAAACTAGCTAACTGTATGTAAAGTAGTTAAACTAGCTAACTGTATATAAAGTAGCTAAAACTAGCTAACTGTATATAAAGTAGTTAAACTAGCTAACTGTATATAAAGTAGCTAAACTAGCTAACTGTATGTAAAGTAGTTAAACTAGCTAACTGTATATAAAGTAGCTAAAACTAGCTAACTGTATATAAAGTAGCTAAAACTAGCTAACTATATAAAGTAGTTAAACTAGCTAACTGTATGTAAAGTAGTTAAACTAGCTAACTGTATATAAAGTAGCTAAACTAGCTAACTGTATATAAAGTAGCTAAACTAGCTAACAGTGTGTGTTTTCGTCTTCAGGTTAAAGCTGCTTTGAAGACTGTCGTCCCTGCAGAGCAGAAATACATCGAGGAAGAACCAAAAGTCTCCAAGCAGGTTTGTTTATGTTCGTTGTTATTTATAATATGATGTCAGTCATGATGAGATGAGTGAAGAAATGTTCTGCATCAGCAGTTCATGTCTACATGTACAATCATTCAAGCTTTATTTGTATATCAGTTTTCATGCAGGTCAGTGCAACTCAAAGTGCTTTACAGATGATTGACAAGCCGATAATTAGACAAATGAATCATTATATATGATTTATTTCATTATCAGAGTACTATGATGAGCACTTTGTGTGTTTCAGTTGCTCCAGCAGAACTTTAACCGGGTGAAGCGGTGCATCATGGTCCTGATCAGCTATGGGACGTATATCAACAGCTGCTTTGAATGGGAGTCTGCACAGAGGAGCATCATCTCCTTTGTGGTATGAAACACACACACACACACACTTCTCATCATCCTATTTTATGATCTGGAGATCGCAGTGTGACGTTTTCTTGGATTTCCTCTCCAGCTGTTTGTGGTGGTGGTCTGGAACTTCGAGCTCTACATGTTGCCGCTGGCTCTGCTGCTGCTGCTGGTCTGGAACTACTTGTTCTCCTCGAGCAGGGAAACAGCTGACACGGTGAGAAAACAAGCAAACACTCGCTGTTTTTAATGAAGGTCTCTCTCTGAAACAGTTGAATGTTGTACTGCTTCCTCTTCTGCTGCAGTCCATGGAGGCCATGTTTGAATGGGAAGATGATGAAGAGGATAAAGAGGACAAGGTAGTGCAGCCGTACATCCATATGTCAGATATTTACCAGTTTACTGCACTGAATGAAGAAACACTGATCTGTCCCTCGTTCCTGTCAGGAGTCAGAGCACAAGGGCTTCATGGATAAACTGTACGCCATCCAGGACGTGTTCATCAGCGTACAGAGCGCTCTGGACGAGGTGGCGTCGTACGGAGAGAGGATAAAGAAGTGAGTATCACAGAGGCCGTACATCAGCGTGTCCTCTAAACTTTTCAAAATCATGATTTTGTTCAATTTCAGTTGGATTTACTCTTTAAAGTCTTCCAGCAGCTCAAATCCAGACGGGAGAGCTGATTAAAACTCTCTACCCTGTGATCCGGTGGTGGAACGTGACCAAGTACAGTAGTTAAGTAGAGATGTGAGTGTTTCTCTGTGTTGTGCTCTCGCTCCTCTGCAGCACCGTTAACTGGACAGTGCCTTTTCTAAGCTGGTTGGCGATCACCGCCTTGTGTTCGGCCACATTTCTCCTCTACCTCATCCCCCTTCGATACCTTGTGCTGGCCTGGGGTCAGTCCTGATTTTACTCCTACAGTCGGTTACACCAACACGAGAAGACGTACATATGTACTCAAAACTGATTTCTTTCTTCTGCAGGTGTGAATAAGTTCACCAAGAAGCTTCGAGATCCGTACATGATTGACAACAACGAGCTTCTCGACTTTCTGTCTAGAGTTCCCTCTGACGTTCAAGTGGTGGGTAACTGACGGCAGACTTCACGAAACATACAGGAAAGCTTGCAGAAGGCTCTTTTATTGAATCATACTTTGTTTGTGAGGTTCTGCTTAAAGCTGACTCTCATCTGACGAGGAACACTGACTGCAGCACGTCACGTAAAAACAAGATGCAGAAACCAGTCAGTTTAAACATTTCAATACATATTTACACATTCTGGATTTTACACTGAAGGAGAAGTAAATGTCATTTTAAGAATTTGTAATTGAACTTTTTTGTGGAAAAAAACTGATTATTATCCAAGATGAGTATTTTTATACGTCTTAAAACATCTTTAAAGTGGACAAGATTTACTGTGAGATGTGTTTGAGTTGTGAACAAATACACGTCAGTCACACTCAAAGAGTCTCAATCTGTCGTCGCAGTCTCACCTGTGTGTGTGTGTGTGTGTGTGTGTGTGTGTGTGTGTGTGTGTGGACAGATGCAGTACCGGGAGCTGAAGGTCGACCCCGGACAAAGTCCCAACAAACGCAGGAGGACCAACCCGAGCTAGCTGCCAGGTCGCGTCCCTCATCAGTCCTCTCTGCTGTAAACTCTGTAAACTATGTTATTTGTACATTTCTTGTATATTTTGATTCTTCTGAGAAGCTGTAACTGTTGTTTTTGTTTTGTTACTGTGGAAAGACACCGATTTGTTTTCTAAATCCTGTAAAGAAATGCTTCATGTTTTTTAATCCCTTGTATTTCTTGCAACAACATGAACATATACGTGTGTGTCTTATGAATGTACGTGTGTGTGTGTTATAAAGAGTATGCATGTATGAAGGTGCGCTGCTGTTGCATGGAATGTTTTTTCATTTCTTTGTGGTATTTGTACCTCGATGTGTTGTCAGTGTCTGATGTTACTTTAAACATAGAGCTGCATGTTATTCCATGTGTGACAGTATGTATACACACACACACTCAGTAATACCTCGTATGGAACACGTCAAATCCTCAATACACTTTGCATGTTCAATGAATGAACTCTTCCTTTCTTTGTAAAAAGAAACAGCTTCATCTGGATATCAGTCTGGGGGGGGGGGGGGGGGTGTCCCTGTGGCACTTCAAACTCATCCATCAGTTTTTACACTTGAACATCATTTCTTTAATATTCTTTGGTGGTTAAAGGGTCATTCCACCGTTTGTACACATGGAGTTCAGGGTAGGAGTGCCCCCCAGCCTGTGAAAACAATAACAATAACCCTGATGATGTCACAGTGATGTCATCAGGCTCAGACACCTATAGAAGGAGGTGGACGGTGTGAACAGGTGGTGAACAAAACCAACATACAAAGGAAAAGGTTTGTTTGTCCGCACATTATCCTGCGACCAGTGGTAGAAAGTAACTAAGTACATTTACTCAACTACTGTACTGAAGTACAATATTTATTTACAGTACTTTTTACTCCACTACATTTATTTGATAACTTCTTTGCAGATTCAGATTAGTAATACAAAATATGATCAACAAATAAATGATGTATTATTACAGGTCAAGATAAGTACATACAGCAGAATATGAAGTAAGTACATTCAGCCCCATCGTTACTCTTTTATTCTTATTCTTACGCAATGATTATAGTCCAGTAATATAATAGAGTTTATTCTGAAATGGACCATTCTGCATAATGAATACTTTTATGTTTACTTTAAATATATTTTGCTCATAATAAAACAAATATATTTTGATGCTAATACTTTTATATTTTTTCTTAAGTAAAATTTTGAATGTGGAACTTTTACTTGTAACACAGTATTTCTATACTGTGGTAGTAGTACTTTCACTTAAGTAAAAGATCTGAGTACTTCCTCCACTGAAACTAATGACTGCAATTGTTTGTCATTTAATTCTGACAGTAAATGCACACATACTTTTATATTTTGGAGAAACATAACAATATGGATTGTATTTCACTTCTTTGTTTTTATTTGGGCATTTTAAATCTTCCATAAAGATGAACTATATGAGCTTTCATATTCTGTATTTTTCCAGACAAAATGTTAATAGCTCAGCTTGAAGATAGAGAACAGCAGCAGTTTATTTATTTATTTATTTTACCTTGAATCTTTACTAATTCTCACCTCTTCCAACTTACTTTCAGTTTCTCTAATTTGCTGCTGTTTTTCTGCCAAAGCTTCATGTGATGTGAACAGAGTTAGTGCACATTTATCACACGTTCATCAGTTTAGACTCTCCAGTGTTTCATATATGGAAGTATTGGGATGTGATTTCCTGCATGTCTGTGTAAACTGTCATTTGTATGTGTCTGTGTTTTGCATGACTGAACTTAAATTATATGCAAGTGCATTTATGGATACTGAATGTGAAGTTCATCTAATACGTCTGTTGCTTGTGTGAGATGTCCAGACCCACCTGAGCTCCAGGTAAAGAGAGAAAAAGCTGCATTATAGATCTTATATACTGTTTACCAAATCATCTCTTCTGTCATTTTGCACATTATCTGTTTTTGTTTCCTGTTGCACCATGGGTATTTACTGCTCCTGTTGCACCATGGGTATTTACTGCTCCTGTTGCACCATGGGTATTTGCTGCTGTTGAGTAATTTCTGTGATTGTTCTGTGTAGCATTTGTCAGAGAAAATATATTTCTACACAGATCCACGTGGCTCTCTGTGTTTGATATTTTCATATGAAAGTGTTTAAAATTAAATCTATCCGGAGATATTATCAGCAGTGGAAATCACTGTAAGTAAATAAACACACAAAAACACATTGCAAATATCTGTATATGAATGGATAGAGGAAAATATAACCAAACTATAGTTCCCATAATGCCTTGGGGCATGTAACAGGAAGTACAATGTCGCCATGGAGGCAGTCATTTAGCTAGTTTAGTTAGTTGAGCCCTGTTTTTACATTTTATGACATTATCACCATTAAAAATATGCCGAATCAGCTGTCAGCAGCTCCTGTCTGCAGTGTCCTCATGGACGGACAGACAACCGTCACTGATCCCTGAGACACTGAAGGAAAGTTAAAAACAGGAGGATTCTCAGGGAAGTTTTGGAGCGTCTTTTTTCTATGAATCACAAGTGAAGTTACGTACGTTTATTCGTGATGGACATCAGAGTAATAACATCTTCGGAAAGTGTAAGTCACACTGAATCTAAAACAGTGCGCATCGTGTGTGTGTGTGTGTGTGTGTGTGTGTGTGTGTGTGTGTGTGTGTTCAGATCGACTGAGTTAGGACTCAGAAGGAGTGATGGCTGGAAGTCACCTCAGGCAGTATGTTTACCTCATTGATATACTGTATATAGTTAGTGGTGTTTATGATGCATATCCAAACAAAGTCTGGTCTGAAGGAAGAAACAATCCATTATTATCCATTATTTCCATTATATAACCTCTGGTCAACGCAACATTGAAGTTTTGTGCTGGACGCAGCCGCAGTGTGTGATGCCTGTTGTGGCCAGCAGGGGGACTCGTGTGCTTTGAGCAGCTGAGCTCAAACATTCAAGATTCAAACGTTGCACTTTCTGAGCAAACTGTACAATAGACTTGTGCACATGCTGGAGTGCAAGTTTGTAAGTATTCACAGAGGATCAGGGGTGGAAAGTAACTCAAGTACTGTACTTAAGGACAACTTTGAGGTACTTGTACTTTACTTGAATATTTCCATTTTCTGCTACTTTATACTTCAAGTCCACTACATTTATTTGACAACTTTAGTTACTTTGAAGATTCAGATGATTAAGTTTAACTCACTTTTGATGGTGATGTGATTCGTGGTGGCACATTTTCACTGCTGTGGTGAAGTGTTCCTGCGGTACCCGGAGAGGCGTCGTGTTTCCGGGTTGTCCGTCCTCGTGAATGTGACATCTCAGGAACACCTTGAAGGAATTTCTGAAAGTTTGGCACCAACGTGCACTTGAACACGAGGATGAACTGATTAGACTGTGGTCAAGATTAAGGTCACTGCGACCTCTCGAAGCACGTTGTTGGCCATAACTCAAGAACTGATGCTGTAATTATGACAGATTCCCACGCAAAGATGTTTAATGGGAAACAACGATGAAATGATTTCCCCAAAAGGTCAAAGGTCAACTTCACCGTAACGTCATCGTCTTCGGCCGTTATTCAGCAGCGTAACTCAGATTGTGACCATATCTCACAGCTGGTCGGACACTGAATAGGTGACACTTTTGACTCAAAGGTCAAAGGTCACTGTGACCTCAAAACAGGTTTTTAACCATCATTTAAGAATGAACCAGATTTCACACACATGCTGACTGGGACGACACAACGAGTAAACGATAACTGGGGCAGTAATTCTAGTTATCCTTTGGCTCCACCAGTGGATGGTGCCAGTATCACAGATCAAAGATGTGGAAAGATGTGACGCGCGCTGTTTTCAGTTTAACTCTCTTCATCTTTTTCTCTCTCGGCTCGACGCGTCTTCGTCTCCGTACGTGAGCTGCGTCGGCTCTGCGTCTGTCGGACCTGCTCACTTCCTTCCTGATAAATCAGACTTCTGCTTTACAGCGAGCACCTCTGACTCCTCAGCAGAGTGTTTGCTCTGTTAGAGGTCAGTCTCATCCTGAGAAAGACTTCGTAACTCACTGTGACACTATTTACTGTTCACTAAACCCCTCCCCCAAACACTGATTGTCCAATCAAAGCCTAGCAACCGTAACTAGGCACCGCATGCGCGTCAGTGTTTGTATTTCTTCACATGTTGGACGCGGAGCTGCAGTGAGACAGATACAGGTCGTTCGGTTTATTTCCTGTTTTGTCACTGAACTTCTGTATTAAGACTTCAGTAAATAAAGAGCCCTGATTGGTTCACACAGCCTGCTGTACATTTATAAAAGTATAAACGTACCAGAGGACTCATGATGCAGAATACTATTTATATCACTGGATTATGATTATTGATGCATTAATGTGTTCATCACTTTAATGTTGCAGCTTGTTTTAACGACTTTATATAATCTATAATAATCATCAGTTATTAGTTTATTTGTCATTTGCATTAATAATCTGAATCTGCAAAGTAACTAGAAATGAATGCTGTCAAATAAATGTAGTGAAGTAAAAAAAGAGCATGAAATACTCTAGTAAAGTACGAGTACCTCAAAACTATACTTCAATACAGTACTTCCACCACTGGTACTTGTTTCTAATCCTCCTTTTCATAAGAGTGAGGACCGGTGGAGACATGTCCTGTCTGTCTGTCTGTCTCCCTGTCTGTCTGTCTGTCTGTCTCTCTGTTTCTGTCTCTGTCTGTCTCTCTCCCTGTCTCTCTCTCTCTGTTTCTGTCTGTCTCTCTCCCTGTCTCTCTCTCCCATCTCTCTCTCTCTGTCTCCCTGTCTCTCTCTCTCCCTGTCTCTCTCTCTCTCTCTCTCCCATCTCTCTCTCTCTGTCTCCCTGTCTGTCTGTCTGTCTCTCTCCCTGTCTGTCTGTCTGTCTCTCTGTCTGTTTCTCTCTGTCTCTCTGTTTCTGTCTCTGTCTCTCTCTCCCTGTCTCTCTCTCTCTCTCTCTCTCCCTCCCTGTCTCTCTCTCTCTCTCTCTCTCTCTCCCTGTCTCTCTCTCTCTCTCTCTCCCTGTCTCTGTCTCTCTCTCTCCCTGCCTCTGTCTGTCTCTCTCCCTGTCTGTCTCTCTCCCTCCCTGTCTCTCTCTCTCTCTCTCCCTGTCTCTGTCTCTCTCTCTCCCTGTCTCTCTCTCTCTCTGTCTCCCTGTCTGTCTCTCTCTCTCTCTCTCTCTCTCTCTCCCATCTCTCTCCCATCTCTCTCTCTCTGTCTCCCTGTCTCCCTGTCTGTCTCTCTCTCTCTCTCCCTGTCTCTGTCTCTCTCTCTCTCCCTGTCTCTCTCTCTCTCTCTCTCCCTGTCTCTGTCTCTCTCTCTCCCTGCCTCTGTCTGTCTCTCTCCCTGTCTGTCTCTCTCCCTGTCTGTCTCTCTCTCTCTCTCTCTCTCTCCCTGTCTCTGTCTCTCTCTCTCTCTCTCTCTGTCTCCCTGTCTGTCTCTCTCTCTCTCTCCCTGTCTCTGTCTCTGTCTCTCTCATCTCTCTCTCTCTGTCTGTCTGTCTCTCTCTCTCCCTGTCTCTGTCTCTCTCTCCCATCTCTCTCTCTCTGTCTCCCTGTCTCTCTCTCTCTCTCTCTCTCTCTCTCCCTGTCTCTGTCTCTCTCTCTCTCTGTCTCCCTGTCTGTCTCTCTCTCTCTCTCCCTGTCTCTGTCTCTCTCATCTCTCTCTCTCTGTCTCCCTGTCTGTCTGTCTCTCTCTCTCCCTGTCTCTCTCTCTCTCTCTCTGTCTCCCTGTCTGTCTCTCTCTCTCTCTCCCTGTCTCTCTCTCTCTCATCTCTCTCTCCCTGTCTCCCTGTCTGTCTCTCTCTCTCTCCCTGTCTCTCTCCCTGTCTCTCTCTCTCTCTCTCTCCCTGTCTGTCTGTCTCTCTCTCTCCCTGTCTGTCTGTCTCTCTCTCTCCCTCCCTGTCCCTGTCTCTGTCTCTCTCTCCCTGTCTCTGTCTCTCTCCCTGTCTCTCTCTCTCTCCCTGTCTCTCTCCCTGTCTCTCTCCCTGTCTCTCTCTCTCTCCCTGTCTCTCTCCCTGTCTCTCTCCCTGTCTCTCTGCCTCCCGGCCGGTCTGTGCGCACATGCTCAGTGAGGTTATTTTTGCGCACCGAGGCTTTAAGAGCGCCGCGGCTGGAGGCAGACGGCAGCAGAGAGAGCGGAGAGACGCCAGCACAGCCGGAGGAGAGCCGAGCGGAGAGCGGAGAGCTCAAGTGGCCCATCAGCTGAGTGTCTCTACCAGATGAACCGTCACCGACTCAGCCGCAGACCCGGCTCGGTGCGGGGCACCCGGAGCTAGGCGCATGTCTTTGTGCCACTCGGCTCTTCTCACAACTTCTCCTCCATAGACTCTTCTCGTCCTCTTGTTTTCTCGTCGGTTCGCTGCCGTCATGGTGCTGGGCAAAGTGAGGGCCTTGGCGATCTATTTTGACAGTTTGAATGAGAACAACCTGCCGGTGTTCTCCGGGGGAGACCTGGTCTCGGGGAGGGTGGTGGTGGAGGTGACCGGGGATGTGCGGGTGAAGAGTCTGGACATAACCGCGAGAGGAGTCGCCAAGGTCCGCTGGACTGAGTCGAGGAACGCCGGGGCCAACACGGCTTACACCCAGAACTACACGGAGGAGGTGGAATACCTGCACCACTACGACACCTTGATAGGAGAGGAGAGAGGTAAGGACCCGCTCCCCCCGCTCCCCCCGCTGCCACTTAGCTGCTGCTGTTGTCGCAGTGGATCAGCTGATCTCTGCAAACTTTGCACAGAAGCTGGTTGAAGCGCGTCGATGTGATAGAAAAGTTTGTGAGCGCGGGGGCTGCGGCCATGTGTCAAAACAAACCGCAGAGCCCCAGAACCTCCGTCAGGGCCGCTGGTGGTGCTGCTGGTGGTGCTGGTGGTGCTGATGATGCGACAGCTGACCGCCGGTGCGGCGCGTCGCTCCTCTGGCTTCACTTCACGCGCACTACATGAAGCCGACAGTGATGGGGGGGTTAATGGGAGCCTGCTGTTCATCCTCACGTCAGGCTGCTGCGGGGGGGGGGGGGGGGGGGTTATCTTGTAGTTAAACAGCGAGTCGATCCGAGAGCGACGCCGCGTGAAGCTTTGTCGTGTTTTGTGCAACATTCACGCAAACTGACGCGGGATGAACGTTTTTACTGATGACATCCTGGAGTAAGCTAGCTCAGGCAACTCCCTTTGTTAGAAGCGGTTCAAACCTGTTCAGAAACTGCCAGAGAGGGAGGGAGGGAGGGGAGGGGGGGGCCGAGGGGAGGGAGGAAGGACCCGGCTGACTCTGTGTGTGTGTGTGTGTGTGTGTGTGTGTGTGTGTGTGTGTGGAATAACATCTCAGCTGCTGGCTGAAAGCCCCCCCCCCCACCACCACTTCCTCCACCTTGTTCTGTTTTACTTGTCAAACGTGATGCAAATGAGTGAAAGGACCGTTTGATGGAGACGCTCCGGATCAGAGAGACCAGTTTCTCACCGGGATCCTGAATGTGGGTCACAGACTATCACCCGCATCTGTTTCGGTTGTACGGTTGTCGTGCCCCCCCCCCCCCCCCCCATATAAACCGTCTGTATTCGAGATTATTAGACTGAAAGACGAGTTACTTCAAAACATCATCGTCATCATGAAGAAGAATATGGAGGATCCCATCAGCTGGTCTCTGTGGAGGACTCTGGACTGGAGGGTGTCTGGGGTCAAAGGTCGAGTCCCAGTTAACAGATGCTTCACTTTCGGGCATGAATTTATGAAATCTACTGACTTGCTGTTTCTGGAGCTTTCGATGGTATGGCATGGTCTTCCTCAGCAGGAGTTTCGGTTGTAAATGTTCTAATTAATTAAGAGTCAACGTTGTTTGTTTATGAAAAAAAGACATTTAGTTATTTATGAAATATGTGAAATATCAGTGTTGGTCTTCACATAATTATTGATTAATCTGCCGATACGTTCTTGATTCATGGCTTGGTCTTTAAAATGTTAAATATTGATACACGAGATGAATAACAGATGTGAGGAGCTCCAACTGATAATCAATACATTCATAGATTTCCAGAAGAGCTGCTGCTGAATCCTTTCAGCTCTATTAAATGTAAAACAGCCTTTTTGAACTTTTAAACACGGACAAACTTTAACATCTACAGTTCAGCGGAAACTAAAGTGATCAAACTGCAGCGGCTGAGGAAGCTCATGTGATCGGGCTGAAAGCTCAGGAACAGCTCTTTGTTTCTGTCAGCTGCTGAGTGAAAGACTGAACCTTGAGCACTGACCTGACTGCTGTTGTACAAAAAGAAAAAGGAGTTTTGTTTTGTTTGTGTTTCTGTGTTTGACGCTGATGATGAGGATGTTTGATGATGATGATGATGATGAATAAAATAATCAGAATGTAAAACATGTTTTTTTCTCTCTCATCATTTGCTTCACTGACTTTGCGTGAGAGTTTCAGGTCTACCTGGAGTTCACGGTTAGAGTGACACCCTCCCCGCTCCCCCCCCCCCCTCCTCTCTCATGCAACACACCACATGGCTGTACTAATGTGGGCAGGGGCTTGTCGGGGCTGCACCAATCAGAGCCCGGGCTGTAATTCATGTCACGTTCTCGTCCAATGGGAGGCCGAGTTGTAATGCAAGCGTTGGAGTTTCCAGCTGAAGGAAGCTGCTCAGTCTGGTTCATACCGGTCTACTCCTGCTTGCTCTGTGTAGCCGGTGACTTGACGAGGCGCACGCTCATACATGCGCGCGCACACACACACACACACACACACACGCACGCATGCAGGCTGCATCTCATGCCGAACACACATGAACACACAGACAGACACAAACAGCAGAGATGCAGGTTGAAGGGAGTGCTGAGGTGGCAGGAAGCTGAAGTTCAGCTGAGAGGAGACGTTACAGAGAGTCCACATACAAACAATAACAGAAGAAATGAGGAAGTGAATAGAGGTCGTGTTCTCTCTCCCACAGGGCGTGTTGCTTCAGCAGCTCTTTACTTTTCTTTACTGCGCCTTTAATACGGCACGAACACGCTGCCTTCTGCTGAAACTCAACCAAAAGACGAAATATTGACTTTTAACGTGACCACAGTGGTTTTTCTGCATGTGTGTGAAAGTGTTCAGCACTTTACAGAGTTTTAGAAAACTAAGCAACCAAATAAAACCATGGCAGCAGCTGCAGAGGAACTCTGCCTGAATAACTGAGCGTGAGCAAGAATCCAGCTTTCGGTACATTTTGATAACTTTTTAAGAAACAGAAACATTTCAGTCGGTACCACAAACTTCAGGCCCGTTTGTGTTCATGTGTCTTGTGAAGAGCTGCAGCTGATGATCTTCATGTTGCTTGTTTTGTCCGACCAACATCCTCAAACCCCCCAAATATTCTGTGTATTTACTGCGACACAGAGCAGAGGGAAGCTGTTGTTGCAGCTCCAGACCGTTTTCAGAGCCTCTCCTGATGAGACGTTTCTCTCTGTACTCTTTACTCTCTACATGCCTCCAACAGTTGAAGCGATAAGCAGAGTCCGTTGTGTAACGAGGCTGCGTGACATGACGTGTTAACGGACTGCAGGTGCATTTAGAAACACGTTCTTTGTCTTTCAGATGAGGACGGTCCAGAGGAAGGCCTGACTGTCCTGCACGCCGGCTTACACGAGTTTGCTTTCAGCTTCAACCTGCCTCAGATGTGAGTACTAACCGAGTACATTCAAGTACAACTCTGAGGTACTTTGCTCGAGTCTTTTCTGCTACTTTACCTGAGAGCTGAAGTTGCTGCTTCCTCTACAGACTGAAATGTTAGTTGTTAGCTGGTCCACTGAAGAGACTTTGTGTTCACAACCACCTGTTAAATCACAAACACGTGTTTCCTGTTGACTGAGGTGGAAAAGTCGATGCATCAATCAAAACAAAATGCGACAAAGTGAAACAGACTTGATGAATAAACGTGTTCATCTGACTCAAAGTGAAGAGTTGGAAACATCAGCTCTGTGGAGCGATGAGGAGGCTGTGACCTTCCTCACAGCACAGATGTCATGTTTCCATCATGTTCTCCACATGGTTCTCCACATGGTTCTCCACATGGTTCTCCACATGGTTCAGTTAAAATTTTCATTAAATTTGGATGAAAACACCGGAGGCCCAAATAGGTCAAATTATTTAAAATTTCACAAAAGAGCAAAGATTAGAGAAAAGTCCAAAATGAATATAACTTAGTCTTTTCTTCTTTCCTCTCATCATCATCATCATCATCTCATGACCCCTCAGATTTATCTGGTGACCCTTTGGAGGGGCCTGACCCCTAGGTTGGAAACCACTGGAGTAAACTAGCCAACTGTACATAAAGTAGTTCCAACTACTTAATAATTTAATATAAAATAAACATTATATAAATCAGTCACAGGACATTTTGCTGCAGAACTTTGATACTTTAAGTACATTTTGCTGATACTTTTACTTAAGTAGGATTTTGAATGCAGGACTTTTCAACATTGTTGTGTTGGTACTTTTACTTAAGTAAAGGATCTGAGTACTCCTTCCATACAGTACACACAGACCACCCACACTTCCTAATACTCTGTTTTCCCGCCGCCCTTCCTCCCGCCTGTCAGGGCTCTGGCCACTTCCTTTGAGGGGAAGCACGGCAGCGTGAGGTACTGGGTGAGAGCTGAGCTGCACCGTCCCTGGCTGCTCCCCGTCAAAGTGAAGAAAGAGTTCATTGTGTTCGAACACATCGACATCAACACGCCGCTGCTGCTGGTAGGACGCTGCACGCTGCTTTTGTTTTAAAGGAGTACTTCCACATCCTATTGGCTGACTGATAACACTCTCGTGTCTGTACTGGAGATACGTAGCGTAGCTTAGCTTAAAGACTGGAAACAGGGACACACAGAAAATAAAAACTTCAGTATGAATAGACAGATAAGCATAATTCAAAGCACAAGCTGAAGATACAATAAAAATATCAAGCATACGTGTATATAACATGTCAAATATTATAACTATTTCTATAAATGAACAAATATTCTTTATATATGGGTTGTTTTCATGCATGTTATCATATCTCGTTTGTTTTATCCGTAATAAAAAAAACTAAATGTAAACACATCAAGTTGTGGTTTTTGGGGGAGGGGGGTGTGCCGGAGTATTTCTTGGCTCCGAGCAGTTGCCAGGCAACCAGCAGAGACTACAGGAAGTCACTGGAACATGCCAACAACTAGTCCGGTACGTAACCGCCTGTTAAACCAGTTATTCTCACATTAAACAAACGTGGTATTAAAGAGTCAATCAGGGAGCTTCAGAGGTGCTGGCAGGTGGATTTACCTTTGGACGGGGCCAGGCTAGCTGTTTCCCCCCCGTTTCCAGTCTTTGTGCTAAGCTAAGCTAACCAGCTGCTGACTGTAGCTTCACGTTTATGGTACAGACACGAGAGCGGCATCAATCTGAACATCTGACTCTCGGCAGGGAGCTGAGTAATGTCGGAGGACGTAACGTTTCCAGTGTTGAAGCAGCTGATTGTGTGTCAACAGGCTCCTCAGGCCGGTACAAAGGAGAAAACTCTGTGCTGCTGGTTCTGTGCTTCAGGCCCGATCTCCCTCAGTGCCAAGATAGAGCGAAAGGGCTACACACCAGGTGAGCCACGCCTCCTCCCGCTTCCTCCAACTCTTCTTCTTCTTCTTCTTCTTCTTTACTTTTGAGATTTCACTTATTCCACTTCTCTCTCAGTCTGACAGACTGATCTCTTCTCCCTTCTTTCCAAGGCGAGTCGATCCAAATCTTCGCCGAGGTGGAGAACTGCTCGTCCCGTGTCGTGGTGCCCAAGGCTGCTCTGTACCAGACCCAGACCTTCTTCGCCAAGGGCAAGGGCAAGCAGATCCAGCAGCTGGTGTCCAACTTGAGAGGAGACCCACTGCCACAGGGGAAGAGCCAGAGCTGGGAGGGCAAACTGCTCAAGATCCCCCCGGTGTCCCCCTCCATCCTGGACTGTCCCATCATTAGAGTGGAGTACGCACTCGTGGTGAGTTCTGGTTTCTGCACATACTGAAAGCCACAATGTGGAGTATCTGACCCCAGAGACACTGATATGAACCAGAGGTGGAAGAACCACTTAGATCCTCTTACTTAAGTAAAAGTATCACAGTGTAAAAATACTCTGCTACAAGTCCTGCATTCAAAATTATACTTCATAAAAGTACACAAGTATTACCAGCAACGTGTACTACTTCTCTTTTTTTTATCTGATGCACACAAGACAGAAAACCAGTTTTCTTCTTGTTGGTTTGGTTGCAATGATCATTGTTGTTAGTACATAATGACCTCATGCTGTATGAGGGCAGAGAGAGATATGATTATTATTATTATTGTATAATAAGGGGTTAATAAAGTGAGAGACGGTTCAGGAAGGTGCTTGCTTCAATTGGAAGGCAGGACGTTGCTGTGAAAGCACAAAATGTTCTAATTTCTTAGGGGGGGGGGGGGGGGGCTGGATTTCATTGATATGATCAGCTGGGACTGGCTCAGCTCCCATTAAGACAAAATGTTCTTCTTCTTCTTCCCCTTCTTGTGTCTGCCCAAACACGCCCCCCCTCTCTACCTGCAGGTGTACGTGGACGTTCCGGGCGGGTTGAATTTGTCTCTCTCGTTGCCGTTGGTGATAGGGACCATACCTCTCCACGCCTGCGCCACCCGCACCTCCAGCATCAGCAGCAACTGCAGCACCTTGAGCTGGCTGGGGCTGCCGGAGAGGCCTGAGGGTACGAGCAGTAAACACGGGCACGCGCATGTTCTCTGTTTTCACGTGTGCACGAGGATCTCTGACGCGCGTGTGTTTATTTCAGCTCCGCCGAGTTACAGCGATCTGGCAATATCGGAGTCTCACAGGCGGGATTGTCTGCACGGCTGTGATAGGTCAGACGGGGAGGGAGAGGGCCAGGGATCTCTGCTAACATACATCACAGAGTTCAGATATCTGCCCCCACCCCTCTACACTGAGGTAGAGTAAATATGCACACACACACAGATAAAAACACCACAAACTGTCACACACTACTGAAGAGCACACACACAAAATCCAGTTAAAGTGCAATGAAAGACTATTCAAAATATCCAGTTAAGATGCAGAAGCAGGTGTGATTTTCCACCTACATTCAGTTCAGAACAAACTCACTGAGTCGGAGTTCTGTTTCACCATCAGTCATCAGCTCTTTGGACAGAGCCAGGCTAGCTGTTTCCCTCTGTTTCCAGTCTTTATGCTAAGCTAAGCTAACTGGAACTTGAAGCCGTTTTATTCTGTTTTATTTGACCTTTGAGTCATACTTGTTTTTATTCACCGCCTGCAGCCTGTAAACATGCAGCTGTCTCTGCGCCCCCCCCTCCCTCAGGTGGATCCTTACCCTGACCCCGTGGAGGTGTGCGGGGCCGTGGACGTCAGGAGACCCGACACGTGTCCGTCCCGCTGAGGAGAGCTCAGAGGGCTTCTGCACAAACAAGACACCGTCACCCTCCGCTGCGGGCCCACATAGCCAGCTTCTCACCAGATTATATATCACGATACATAAGGCTAGACCCTCCCTGACCCGGGAGAGTCAGCTGAGAGAGTATTCGGTGACCATTGACGTATGGACCAGGGATTTCGAGCCACGCTGGATCCTCCATATCCCGTGCTCGAGACGAGGCAAAAACAAAAGAGTTCTCTGCCGCCACTGTATGACGGTCGAGGCGGGACACAAAGCCTCCCTCGCGGTGGTCAGAAGACGCCTCCTCCTGCCTCACAGTGGATTTTGCACATACCGTAATTACTGTTTTTCTATTGGTGGTTTTATATTCTGCAGATTGCCGCAGGCCTATATGCTACAGTAGACTCTGTCCACAGACGTAAACAATATTGTTCTCGTTAATCTAAAAGGCACATTTAAGACAGGATGAAAGCTATCTTCAGTTAAATGATAGTTTGAGCTGGTGACCGTGGCCTGAACGCGTCACTAACCAGACTTCAGGTGGAAACAGTCTCTTTCTGAGGACAAGGCTGAAATTCACTGAGACATGAAACAGAGAAATAAGACGGATGATGCTTCTGATGATTAATTACAGAAATGTGTCTCATAAACGACCACCTCGAGCACTTAAAGTACGGCTCAAAGTGTGTGTGTGTGTGTGTGTGTGTGTGTGTGTGTGTGTGTGTGTGTGTGTGTGTGTGTGTGAGAGAGAGAGAGGCTGAGTGTGTGTGTGTGTGTGTGTGTGTGTGTTGGTTTAAATGACCAGGTATAAACCCAGACAGGGTCTAGAGTAAAGCACAACTCCGACCAAGATAAAGTACCACAAGTCGCCTGTTGGTTTCTGCTCTGAACTAAAGCTTCTCTTGCTGTAGATTTTTCCAAACATGGATGTTAAGAAGCTTTGTGCTCGCGAAAAGAATGACAAAGTGTAAAAGATAAATGTTTACAGATGAATATATCAAATTGAGAATGTTGTTCAAACATGACTTCTTCCACCTAAAACTTCAAAGTGCAATATATTTTTGTATTTGTGATTTTTTTGCACTAGTTTTTCATATACTCTGTTGCTGTTTATTCCATTTCTGTGCATTATATATTATTATCATGATCTTATTGCTGTCATGATCAACTTTTGATAAAATAAAAAGTTTATTTTATAAAATAATGAGACGCTGGCAGTGTTTTTGTATACGAACACTCTTAATACTCAGTTTTATTAATTCTTCATGTATTTGTTTGTTTGTGAAACCCCAGTAAGCCATTAATTACAAACCCATGATGCATAGACAACCACAGAACTTTATTTTACCCCTTTCCATTGAACGATGCAGTTTACGTCAACAACTGTACTTGTAAACATGTAAACATATATAGGCAAACAACCCACAGCATAACTCACTGAACCCATGGCAACAGTATACTTCCTGTTTACGGTGTCAAGCTAATTCCTGGTCCGTGATTTGCTGCAGCAGCTGCTCTTCATCCTTAACATGCAGCCTGCTGGAACGTCTGCTCCACTGATTTCTGCCTTCCAGACCGCTGCAGATGCCACAAACCAGATGTAAGACGGAGCTCACGTGAGCTGCTGACCTAATTCCCCACTGCAGACTGGGAAAAAATAGAAATGAGCTTTTTGAGTAATGCTATTTTCACTCGAGCTGTTTCATAACTTACAGCACGCAGGGGAAACAGCTTGCCGTAGAAATGAGGGTGAATATATTCCTTTCCAGTTAAATCCATTCAGAAGTTACACATATGAACATGCATGGTAAACGTGTCTGCCAGCCGTGTGTGTGTGTGTGTGTGTTTTTGTGCGTTTATTGGTTAAACAGGGATTAGTTGTCTGTATGATGGATCAAGGAATCTTTAGAGAACTCCTCCTCAGCACTTTAATGTCACTCCGTCCAGATATAAACCTCATCTAGGCTTCCATCTTTAGTTGAAGTCCTCGACACCAGCAGAGGAGCCTGTGATGGTGGGATGGAAGTCAGCTGTTCATGCTTGCGGCCGCAGCGGAGGGGTCCTTCTTGTTTCGGAGGACCTGATGAAGGAGTAGATGACCCGGTAGGCTGCGTGTCTTCTGCTGCCCGACGTCCTCCGTCTGAGTCTCGGGGGTCACCTGGCTGTTTCCCGTCTCCAAACAGAACCATGTCATGATACCAGTAAACCAGTGAAATGACTGTTTAGAGGTAACCCTGTCTGCAACACTCATCCTGGCATTTCCAAATCTTTGTTTTATTTTTTACCACGTCATCCTCAGTTGATGTGTCAGCGCTGGCGAACTAACATGACACATATTCCAGTAAGAAACTGCAGCTGGTAGCAGTGACAACACTAACGTTAGCACAAAAACTAAAAGGGCATGATGTTTGCTGCACAAGAGGAGCGCACAGCACCGTCATTATGTTGTTAAAACGACATTAGAGGACTGCAGTGTGAACAGGCAAAGCTTCACTCAGAAACTGCCAGTTCAGAATTCAATAAGTATCATTTATCAGCTGCTGAGGATCATGAAAAGAGACTCTGTGCATGTTGGATTTTCTTTTTTTAACAACATGAAGCTGTCACTGAGTCCCACACTAAAACTCTAACGATCACACAGTAACGCTGCTTTTTAAAATCAGTTTATTCCAGCAGTTTTATTGCAAAACCATCCGCCGCCTTCATAAAGTCCATGGCTCCCAGATGGCAGTGTACAGATAGTTCTGCCCCGTGGACTGACTGGGAGGGTTCCTTCGTATGATAAGGAACACTTTGCACCCGTCGCTCTTTGGATTTGTGCACTTTAAGGCACAAAAACAACAAACCACATGTTGTTCCTCTCATGAGCCAAAACGTCTGTACTTAAACTTAAACAGGATTTTGAATGCAGGACTTTTCCTTGTAATGGAGTATTTTAACATTGTTGTATTGGTACTTTTCCTTAAGTATTTCACCGCTGAATATGACTGCACAACCATCCATGCATGTACAACCAGCAGACAGAGCAGGCTCAGATCCATTATTATCTCTCCACAGTTGGAACTTATGACTAATCCAATGTCTCTGTACTTATTTTGGAAAGCAATCTTCTGTCTTAAGTCAGTGCACATTCACAACAGGCTGTGCATGTTGACGAATCGAAGCCGCTCAGCACAGGAAAATATATCAAGGACTGTGTGCCTCTGTTAGCTCCGACTTTTACCTTGACTCATAATTACACAGCGCTCTCACATACCAAGAAACACAAACACACATGCAAAGAACAAAAAGCTCCCGCACACACAAACGCTGAGAGGTCACATGAATGATGTTTTGGCTTCTACTGTACAGGCTGCGTCTGTCCGGCTGATAAACAGAAACTGGTTTGAACTGGATGAAGAAACACAGGCGCAGACTGACTTGCAGGCAGATAGGCATCACGTTTTTTAAAAGACCTGGTCATGTTGCCATGAAAGATAAAGCTTTGTTGTTTGTTTTTTTTACCGCTGACTGGAAAAGGTGTTGTTTTTTTTGTCTTGGATTACTGAATTTCTGGTATGAGAGACAGTTTCACAGCGACACACGATCCTCACCAAGGTGTCTGAATAAAAGGCATCCACAGCGAAACACACAACTTCTATATGCTGTGAAGAGGTGACTTAGCCTTGGAATAGCTCAAGTGTTTGCTTGTTTTTCAAGTTGCATATGCATCAAATAAACACATGCACATTCATGCACACACCACCATAAACACACACACGCATGCCAGGTACTTCACAGGCATCTGGGCTGCCGGCCAGTTCACAGGGTGTCCTTGACGACTTCTAAACACAGCTCAGGTTTGGTGGCTGCGCCCTGTGTGTGTGTGTGTGTGTGTGTGTGTGTGT